>NC_068356.1:96691601-96991601 GCF_020536995.1 Dreissena polymorpha
TGGATACATGGACACCTTCAACGGGACGACAACAAAACTGTACCTGCTTTTTTTTTTTGAAAGGAAGTAGTTAATAAAATTATTGTTAACAGCTTTTTAAGTCTTGTTGTTTAAGAAGTTTTGCAACATTTAAGTGGATAAACGGTTGTTTTAAATTTGAATCTTCAGTAATGCATTCTTTATTAAATGATGTAATCTTATTTCTTTCAATATAGTGTAAATAATAAGAACATAATTATCCTTTGTATACAAAATGAAAACCAAGTTTACTGTTCTATTAATCATTATTTATTTATCTTGTTCTTTTGTCAAAAATATTACAGGGGCATACATACATTATTTCTTAAATAAAAGGGGCAGTTCTTAGAAAATTAACATGTATTTTAGCAATGCATATTCAACCTTTTTCCACATTTATAACCAGCAACAATATGTAAGTATTATAATGTAACACAAATTAATACTATGAATTTACTACTGATTTTGCCGTGCCTGTCATCAAATAAACATGTTTTACTGAAAGTTTCTTAAAAGATGTTATGTGCAAGACTTAATCAATCATTTAATAAATATTTGAGCCTCGCTCTTGGAAAAGGGGGTTTAATGCATGTACTTAAGGTTGTCCAAGATAAGGCTGTGCAGACTGCACAGGCTAATCAGGGGCAACACTTTCCGCCTTATATGGATTTTCTCTAAGAGACTCCCTTTCAACAAAAAATACAATAAAGCAGCAATGGTCTGCCTGATTGGTATGATCAGCACAGGTTAATCTCGTACGACAATTTACGCACATGCATTAAGCCCCATTTTCCCAGGGCAAGGCTCACCTATTTAGGTTTTAGCTGACCATATGCTCTTTAACTTTTGAATCATGATGCAGTTTCATTAATAATGTATTATGAGTCGTTTTTAATTGATGCATATTCTTTTGTTCAGTGTTGAAATCATCATGTATTATAATAAGGTGTTCACTTAACATTCTTGCAGTAATGTTTTGCTGTGTAATATACATGTAATAATAAATCAAAATTGAACAACTAGCTTCTTATTATGCCCCCCTTCGAAGAAGAGGGGGTATATTGCTTTGCTCATGTCGGTCTGTCGGTCTGTCGGTCGGTCGGTCCGTCCACCAGGTTGTTGTCAGACGATAACTCAAGAATGCTTGGGCCTAGGATCATGAAACTTCATAGGTACATTGATCATGACTCGCAGATGACCCCTATTGATTTTGAGGTCACTAGGTCAAAGGTCAAGGTCACGGTGACCAGAAATAGTAAAATGGTTTTTGAATGATAACTCAAGAACGCATACGCCTAGGATCATGAAACTTCATGGGTAGATTGATCATTATTTTCAGATGACCCCTATTGATTTTGAGGTCACTAGGTCAAAGGTCAAGGTCACGGTGACCCGAAATAGTAAAATGGTTTTCGGATGATAACTCAAGAACGCATACGCCTAGGATCATGAAACTTCATAGGTAGATTGATCATGTCTTGCAGATGACCCCTATTGATTTTGAGGTCACAAGGTCAAAGATCAAGGTCACAGTGACCCGAAATAGTAAAATGATTTTCGGATGATAACTCAAGAACGCTTTTGTCTAGGATCATGACACTGCATAGGTACATTAATCGTGACCCGCAGATGACCCCTATTGATTTTCAGGTCACTAGGTCAAAGGTCAAGGTCACAGTGACAAAAATCGTATTCACACAATGGCTGCCACTACAACGGACAGCCCATATGGGGGGCATGCATGTTTTACAAACAGCCCTTGTTTCTTCATGTTATTTATTAAAACAGTTTAAACCAAAACAACAAAATCCATAACATAATGAACACAAAACATAATACTCTATATTCATGAAACAAAACTATGATTGATAACATTTTGAATAAATGTTTCCAACTTTCAACATTTGACAGATCAAATTATTTCTGAATTCCACCAATTTTTTATTTATGGATAAACAGCACTTTATCATCTTTATGACAGTTTATGTAAGGCTATTACAATAAATGGTTGTTTATAGACTGATAAACAATGGAAAACAATACATAATCTATATATAGCATTGTGCTTTGATGTCATTGTTAATGGAACATAAACAAATGTGGTGTGCAGCACGCACTCAACATTGACTATGGTAGCTTATACCTAAAAGAGTCAATAATTCCTGTTCATAGTCTTTACTTGTGACAAAACATCAGGAAAATGCTGAGCCCAGTGTTTATTTAGCTATTTGCCAGACAAGGTTTTCACAAATTCTTCTGTTTCAGAGTGACCTATGATCAAATACTTTGGATCCTCTATTGTAATAACAAAACAATTAATTCACCATGTTTGATCATGGGTATCCAATAAAAAACTTAACACAAATCATGATACATAACACCTATAAGAGTCAACAATTCCTGTTAATGGTCTTGACTTGTGACAAAAAAATCTGGAGCTTGGCCCATTTTTTATGTAGTTATTTGCCAGACAAGGTTTTTACTTATTCTTCTTTTTCAGAGTGATCTATGATTGAATACTTTGGATCCTATATTTTTATAACAAAACAATTAACAAAATTCACAATACCTTACACACTTAAAACTCAAATACATACTCTCATGGCATTTCAGGGCACTTGTATGCTATGTTCATCAGTATTTTATCAATGATATTTCTGCCCTATGTTTATACGCAGTTCACTTATTAAAATCACATTTTATTACCATGATGATGACAGGACAGTCGACCATAATGTCACACATTTGGTCACGCCTTCATATTACACAAATAAATTCAAGCATCATTTCAAATACTAAAGTCATCTACTGACTGAAAAAACAGCCAGGGTCACACATGCACTTTCATACTCAATGGTATACATCCTATAAAACCATGCTGCCAAATTCACACATGTTCCTACCCATAGTCAGTTATAATTGATTTCAGCTTTGTCAATTTTTTAATTCATAATAATGGTATGTTGAAGTTAGTTAAAACAACATAGTTACATACACCATGTACCAATTTGTATGAGTAAATCTTCATATTGTTTCCGGGTTGCTTGCCCTTGACCTATTGGATATTGCAGCTCCTCATTAGCCGCAGGTGGATATATAAGGGGCAATTGTAGAGGCAATCAGCTTTGGATAAGCTGAATCAACAAGGAACTTTGATCGAAGGGTTTTTTCCTTGATGATCTCGGTGTACTCAGTGCATGTACGTGTATCCCTTCTTTTCATTGATTGGCACCACCGTCCAATTGTTGGCTGCCTTCAATTTACTCTGAAATAACATATAAGCATATTTGTAATTTTGAAATGTACACTAAAACTTATCATAAAAACTATGTATGAAATTTGTTTGCTATTTTAAACATTATTTTATTTATATCATGCCAATCAGGTAACATACCAATACTTTTCTGGGCTACTTGATTCACCAGTATTAACTTATGAACCTACCAATACTTTTCTGGGCTACTTGATTCACCAGTAATAACTTATGAACCTACCAATACTTTTCTGGGCTACTTGATTCACCAGTATTAACTTATGAACCTACCAATACTTTTTTGGGCTACTTGATTCACCAGTATTAACTTATGAACCTACCAATACTTTTCTGGGCTACTTGATTCACCAGTATTAACTTATGAACCTACCAATACTTTTCTGGGCTACTTGATTCACCAGTATTAACTTATGAACCTACCAATACTTTTCTGGGCTACTTGATTCACCTGTATTAACTTATGAACCTACCAATACTTTTCTTGGCTTCTTGATTCACCAGTATGAGCTTATTATATGATTAAGTTATCATACTTGAGTCACTAACTGACAATTACTGTACTAGTAGAGATTGGAGGTGAATGGCATTGAAATAATTTCATGACCAATCACCATGCAAGTTATCTGAACGGTTCAGAAAACAAACCAGCTATCGGATATCCTCTGGTTTGCATAACATAAAAAGTTCTGGTAAAAAAAATGATAAAGCAATTATATTACCAAGGAACTTTAGGAAGCACATAGAATCTTAATGAATATAAATATATTATTTTATCAATTAAAATATGCTAAGACAGGGTTGTTTGCATACTCTAAGTAAGATGTTATCTCTCCAATTCCTGACACATGACCAGGTGTGGTACTTCCTTGTGACACAAATGACAGGCCAGGACCTGGCGGGGGCTGATGACCGTGCATAGGTGAAGAAATGTTGTTCTAACATTATGATGAACAGTCAAACTTGCAATAGTTTGGCCGGCACGTCTTCCTAAATACCTTAAAAAGAAGGTTTGTTTTATAATATAAAATTGATCACGTATCAATTTAAAGAAACAACAAATTTGATGTTAAAATCAGGGAATAAACTGTATAATCATATTATCATATCATGATAATTGGTTACATAATATAACATATACATTTGCATACCAGTATATTTTATAATATAATATATACCGAATAAATAAATAATTCATAATTCATCATTTACCATTAATTTCATGCTTCATTTGACTCGTGTTGGAGAGTTCCTTAAAAGTTATAACGAATTCATTAAATTGATACGAACATCTTGGCATAGACCAGTTGAATGTTATTGTTTACATTCGGGATTTTCCGCGCATGCGCACTGACTGGTTGGCAAAAACACTGGTTACAGTAACGAAAAACATGTATAAAGGGCTTTTGTTTAGTTAATAAATTGGTAATAAAACCGAAATAAACATTAAAACTATTTAAAAATTGTGCCAGTATATCATATTTAGTACCAAATAAATTTATATTCACAAATAAAATGTCCTCTTCATAAAAATACAAAGTAGTTATAAGCATAGAGTAAACGTGATCGGAAGACTAAATACTGACAATTCCATAAAACAAAACAATAAATTAGCCGAATTCTTTCTGATAGTGAGACTTAAAGCATATTTCAACAATAATAAAACATATATTAATTATATTATAATTATAAGTGGTGTGGATAGTGTTATTTTACATCAGCGATCGATAGTGTCAGAGGTGCAGTTAATCAATTATAAAGCAATTAAGCCCTTAAAAGCGGAATATATTACAATTTTTAAATATTGTGTTAATTTTATTTTACATTGAATGAATTTTTGTTTCGTTTACATTGAATGACAATAGTAATACAATTTAGCATACAAACGGAAAACCCCTGCATATTATGCAAATTGAACTGTCGTTGCATGTATATTTAAATCTCTTTACTAGTAATAAGGAGTGATAAAAATCTAGCGTTTTATGAAAAATGCATATATGTTATTTATTTAACGCAATTATTTTTTACCCTATTGTGATTGCTTGTGTTCATGATGGTGTTTCGTACACTGCAGTAATTTACAATCTTTACACGTAATAGCGGAATTTACTTTTGCCGGTACCCGTTAAATACCTTAATTGCGTAGCAGTAAAATTGCACAATATTTTAAATGTATAGTTATTAAACAATGTATTATTATGATTAATCTGGCTAATAAATATACACACTACTTCCCGTTAATCCATTTCCGACAAATGTCTTCTTTTTTTAAATGTTTAAATATTTTATTGAAGCAACTGCTCAGTATTTTAGCTTTTAATTTGGCTTAAATGACTGCTCTATTAATATGCCAAGAGATGACATGGAGGTATAGTAGCTTGTGTTTAACGACCAGACACTGATCTGCCACATGTGGTTTATGCAGGGACCCAAGTATAGGTCCCTGGGTTTATGACACCATGTTTTCTTTGTAATTGTTTGGACAGTATCCGATCATAACGAGATAATCGGGTGGTGATGAACAATAATGGTGCAATTAAACACCGGGATATAAATGCTGCAACAAAGATTGTCAAAATTAGTGTGAACAATTAAATAAAACAATTACATTAATCACGAGAATTTAATTAATGTGTAACAAGGTAAGTTTTCTTCAAAGACCTATAAAATACATTTTATGGGTCTTTGTTTTTTTCCAGACATATAAAGGTTCAAATCAGTTACCCTATGTTGCGTACATAAAATTGACCTATTGGTTGTTTGTTATCATCCTTATTTGTTTTCGTTCATTAAATGTTATTTATTCTGAAAGAATTTCAATTTCTGAGAATGTTTTAACTAAAAATGGTCGCGAAGAAGTGCCAAGTAGAGAGATTTTTGTGGTTAAAACATATCGAGCTCTTAGAGATTGTGTTTTACTTCCGAGTTCGTTGTTAGTAAAAACAAATAACAATATAATCGTTCCAAAGATGCATTTTCTTGCATGCTAATGTTTTATTCAGACATAATAAGTAAAATTATATTTGATAGTGTGCATGATTATCCTTAAAACGATGACTTCGTCAACATTCTCTATATGCGCTGATATGAATTCTACCTCTTTTTGCCAACCAGTGGGCGGAGCCTAAACTTTGCAGGTGCGCGTGACGTCACTCGTCAACTGGTCTATAGACGAGTTAACGCGTGACGTCACACGCACCTGCAAAGTTTAGACTCCGCCCACTGGTTGGCAAAAAGAGGTGGAATTCATATAAGCGCATGTAGAGAAGGTTGACATAATCATCGTTTTTATTGATATTCATGAACTGAATCAAATATAATGTTACTATTTATGTCTGAATAAAACATAAGCATGCGTGGAAATTTATTTTTGGAACGATTATATTGTTGTTATTATTTGTTTTTACTAAAATCGAGCTCCGGAGTGGAACACTATCTACGACCTCTGTATCACTGTATGTGATTACTACAAAAATCTCTACTAAACGCATCTTCACGTCCATTTAAGATACAAAATTTCAGGAATAGAAATTCTTTTAAAATAAATTAAATTTAATGAAAGAACACAAATAAGGATGAAAACAAACAACAAATAGATCGCTTTTTGTTCGCAACATATAGTAACTTATTTTAACCTTAATATATCTGTACAAACTTAAATTGTTACACAACAAATAAATTCATAAATCTAATTGTTTTATTTAATGGTGCACACCAAATTTGACACTTTTGTTTCAGCATTTCTAACCGTGTTCAATTGCACCGTTGTTCGTCACAAGCATATTATCTCGTTATGATCGGAGACTGCCCAGACAATTACACAGAAAACATGCCGGTGTCAATAACATAGGGACCTATACTTTAATTGGGTCCCTGCATAGACCACATGTGGCAGACTTTATGATACCTCCATGTCATCTCTTGTCATATTGAGCAGTCATATTGAGCAAACCAAATATTAAAGCGAAAATACGTAGCATTTGCTTTAATAAATAATATAACATATTAAAAAAAGAAGATATTTGTCCGAAACGGATTAACGGGAACATGTGTATCTATATGTTAGCCAGTTTAATCATAATAATACAGTGCTTTATAACTTTAAATTTAAAATATTGTGCAATATTACTGCTACACAATTGATGTATTTAACGCGGGTACCGGCAAATTTCAACTCGGCAATTTAGTGTAAAGATTGTACGTTCTTGCAGTGCACGTAACACCATCATGAAACCAAGCAATCACAATGGATAAACAATATTTGCGTAAAATAAATTAAATAAATATATATATATTTATCATAAAATGCTAGATTGTTACATGCATCACTCCTTATTACTTGTTAAGAGATTTCAATATACATGCAAAGACAGTTCAATTTGCACAAGATGCAGGTTTTATTTCCATTTGTATATTAAAATTTATTAATATTGTAATTCAATGGAAACGAAACAGAAAATTCATTCTATGGAAAAGAAAATTACCACAACATTTAACGATTGTAACGTATTCCGTTTTTTATGGCTTTGTTTTATAATTGATTAAATGCGCCCCTTATAATACACTTTCGGTCGCCGATGAACAATAACCATATCCACACCGTTTATAGTTATAATCAAATTAATATATGTTTTATAAGTTTTGAAATATCATTTTTTTAAGTCTTACTTTACAAAAGAATACGGCTAATTTATTGTTTTGTTGTGTGGTATTGTCAGTATTTAGTCTTCCGACCACGTTTACTCTGATGCTAATAACTAATTTGTATTTTATAAAGAGGAAATTATATATATGAATATACATTTATTGGTACTTAATATGATATATTTGCACTATTGTTTAAGAGTTGTCATGTTTATTTCGGATTTTTTATCGTTTAATTGACTAAACAAAAGCCCTTTATACATGTTTTACGTGACCGTAACTAGTGTTTTTGCCAACCAGTCAGTGCGCATGCGCGGAAAATCCCAAATGTAAACAATAACAATTAACTCGTCTATAGGGGCATAAAGGCTTATTTTTAAAACGCGCAATGAACAAATTATGTTATCAGCGCGTATCTGGTTTCGTTGCAGAATAAAATATCCATACAATAAAACTAAATACCTATCCAAACTTTTGCTAAAATTCCTTTGTAAACAGGCAACACTTGCCAAAAACTAAACGTAGCTTCTAAAATATGACTTACAATTCTTGTGTTTAAGCCATTACCCTGTCTTCGTCTCTTCCAACGATACTCCTATGGTTCTGCAAACACTCAGTCTTGTCGCCAAGATTGAATAAATTCGAGCGATGTCGCTGGCTCCGGCTTTTGTTTCTCTTTTTGTATATTTTCGATCACAGAAATGAGATGCATTATTTGTAAACCAAAAGCGGATAAGCGCAGCGCGCATGAGCATGCTGCATTCTGGTATACTAGTTGGGATCCCATTCACAATTTCTGACTAAAATTAACTCATTTCGCGTCTGAGACGCTTTATAATTTTTAGGTTTTCAAATCGTCAAAAGTTGCATTTTATGGAAATTTTAGAGCATGGAAACAATTTGGTATTTTTTTTTAAAAGCAAATATTATAACTACAATGAAAATTTGCAAACCCGAAACAATTTTTTTCAATTTTGTCAATTTATTAAAGTGTGAACAAGTCCCTTTAAATAAACATAAATAGTTTTCGGACCCATACTCAATGAGTATAACGTAAGGAAATGTAAACATGAAGTTGTATTATTTATAACTTGTTGGTTTCCCAGAATCTATTTTAAGTCTCTTGTTGGAGCATGCGCATTACATTACCATGCCTCGCCCGTTGTGGTCATAATGCACTAAATAGTTTCCCTATATAATTCAATGTGAAAGCGACAACTTTGAGCGAAAATAAATGCATTATTTTGCACATAGAGACCCACATAACCATACCTTTTCTTAAAGGCCATTCTAAGCGGAATCGATTTATGCAATAAAAAAGATATGTCATGTACAATGCAAGAAAGAACTTGACACAAATCAAAATCGACTGTTTTTGCAACTTTTTTTTCCGCCGAATCTTAGTGGAATGTAACCTTTTCTAGTGCAATGGTTTACTATAGTTTTCAAGTGTATCATATTTCAGGGATTCAGTAGTGAACACCTATTCATGCCCTACCATTATCTCCGCAAGATAACACCCGAATAATGGTAAAAAGTGTAAAACATGCCTTCCTGTCAACTATGATATTTTTTTAGAGAGTACAGCCCTAAATGAAGCGATCATTTAGTGTATTGTAACCTTGTAGTTTTCTGCCTCCCTAATCAAAGTGTCACAAGATAAGCGAATACAGTGCATCAGAATACAATTGATGAAGTTATGGCTGTTCAAAGCGATGCATCCCGTTTTCGGATGATTTTGAGTTGGATACCTTGTTATATATATATATTTGATAGCGAATTTTTCTTTCAGAAAAGTTGATTATTCGTTATAATATGATTATTTATCATTCAATACGATATTTTCATTAATTAATATCATAGCCACACGCTAACCACCTGTGTAAAGTGCTAGGGAATTAAACTGCTGTATTTTGCAAATTGACACAGCCGGTAAGAGACTGTACTTTTGGGCAAAAAACACACTGATACCAAATATCTGAATTTGTATTAGTTTTAAATATCATAGGTTATGGTATTACACAATACTCGATGCATTAATTTTGTTAGGTTAGCACTATTAAAATTAGAAATGAGAAGTTTAAGTTTTGTAAAGTAAAAAAAAAACATAACTTCCTAATGAAAGATAAATGGGTAGTAAAAGCTTTGTATTTTAATATAAAAAAAAGTTTATCAAATCCCAGTAATGTTTTTAAGGTCCAGAAAGTTTCTTCACTTTCGCACTTGTGTTTAATTCATGTTTTTGTGGCAAAATGTACACCTTGGACTTAGCTGTCAACAGTTTAAACTAGTAGATAGGAGGCTCGTACTATTTATATTATACTCGACATTATTGTGTCCAGTTCAACGGCGACATTTGCATGCAAATGTTTGATATTTTAACTTTATCAATACCAACATGTTTATTGCATAGTTTTACCAAACGTACGCATACCGGCGACATTTCACATCCTGATGTAGATGCAGCTGAGATATAAAATTACTAAAATCACTAAAATCATCTGTGATGCAATTACTCAGTTCAGGGGAAAATTAACAGTTCCATCTGTGTCTTTAGCCGACACGACTTGACAGACGAACGATGATATTTTGTTTACCATAAACCAATCTAATAACGCAAAGCGTTATAACAGCGTTTGTCATAAAATACGTAGGCTAAATTAAGCTAAGTCAATTAATAAATATGTGTGCAGCAAATGTGTTGCTGCGGGCGCAAAATAAAAACATAAACTATTTTTATTTCATGTTAAGATTATTAGGTGCTGGAAATCCGACGAACATTTAATCAATTTGCTGTGGCCTTATATGGAAATGTGCTGTTTATCTCGTGGACTGTGTATCCTTATTTTGAAGTTTGAAAATTGAAACTACTTAAATTTAAACAAAATATATTCGAGTGTAACTTCATCGTTGTTATTACATATTCGAGGTAAAACAAATTTGTTTTTTAAAAAAAGAAGATTTGTTTAACTTCAAACAGACTTCGAGCCAGGAGATGGCGGTGATCACAAAACGGAGGACTGTGCTGTTTTCAGCTATGGCGCTGATTATTCTTGGGCCGATTTCCCATGCTCCGTCCAAAAATATGTGCGTATTGAACAGATAAATATACAAAAGAAAGTTCATGTTAATCAGGTACCTTTATTAAAGATACAAGAAAAAATGTAAAAGACATAGTGATAATATTTTAGCATTAATGGATTTGTATATTAACTTTTATGTCCTCTCCTATTTTACAGGGGACACGGTGAGGGAGAAATTGTCGGATGATGCGCGAGATACGCAGCAATAAACAGTCCAGCCTTCATGACTGCATGGCTATTTTTTTTACTTGTAATTTGAAAGGAAACACATGTTTGCACTTGTACGTATTTGTTATATTTTCATTATGTATTCCATAGTTAAACACACAGCGAATATTATCATTACCGAAAAAGGAAACAAAAACTAACATGGCATGTATACGTCCTTAGACAGGGTTTGTTTATGTCCATTTACTATTGATCCTGACACAAGAAATTAATTGTCTTCAATAAAGGCGACATTGATATGTGGCATATTTTAATATTAAGAAATGAACAACCACAAAGATACTAGAAATGATTGGTAAGTGACCCATCATTGAATTACAACATATGACAGTATACTGTATTATCACATAACTATGTACACATTGCCCTGTCTGTGCGGAACAAAAGTCACTTATTATAACACAAATTGTAAAAGCAAAGATGATCTACATATCCTCTTTGCAAGATTGGCTGGGGCAAAGCACTATAATAAGAACGTTTTCGTATGAATTATACATTTGCATTATATGTGCTACAAATTGTGTCATTAAGTGAAACATTACAGTGAAAGATTGTTACTATACTTCTATTTAAATGCTTTTAACAGTAACCATAGAGCATACGTTTTAGTACACAATTTAAAATGATTTCAGTTCAGTAGGGAACCAACATTTCAATAATTTAAAAAATAACCTAATAAAAACACTTGAAGCAAATCATAAGTTAGGAAAATATTTTAATAATTTTGGAAATTCTGGAATTTACCATTTGCTTTAAAGCTAACTTCTTGTGATTCTCATACCAGACGGCTCGGTTACAAGTCCAGAAAAAACTGTAATTAATGACAGTTTATATCCTCCTCCTCCTTCTCCTCCTCCTCCTCCTTATCTTCATCATCATCAGCATCATCATCATCATCATCACAGGCTGTCAAGTGACCTTTTTTCAAAAAGTAGGAAAAAATAGGAACTACTTTTGCAAGAAGAGTAGGAAAAAAGTAGGAAAAAGTAGGAACTTTTCCCTCAAAAGTAGGAATACATAATACTTATTTTTTAGACACAGGTCCAGGAAACATAGCTTGAAACAGAGCAGGAGTGCCATCACATGTTCTGTATGGATACCCACTTGAAGCTACCTTAAGGGCCCAGAAGATTTCAGCCTTTTGTACCTGTTCTTTGTGTGATGGATGTACTTGCATACAGATAGATTTATCCCCACAACCCTGAGAGCTGCTTGGCTTTTGGGCACTTCCAAACAAACGCTTTTGTGAATTATCATGCATGTATTTCATGTTTTCCTTGTGTTTTTATCCATCTGCATGACTTATAAGTTGATTAGCACCAGAATTACTACAAGATGGACTTCATTCAGACAGTACAATATCTTGCAAACTCATTGCCGGTATCTCTCTTGCACCATGATCCCAGTGTTTTTCCACTGTTGTCCAACTTCTCCATCCATGAAGGGTTAAACTTTGTTTTCCCACTAGGAATTTTAGCACTTATAGTGTATCTATGATAATTAAGTTTCAAGCAAAGCTACCCTGATAAAGAAGTATACATGTAATTAGATGCTGTTCATTTTGGTGTATCATCAAATAAGTGGTTAGAGGTCTTCTGTGTATCGATATAAAAATGGTAATTATATTGTGCATGTTATATCCTTAAGCAGAAGACCAAATTTATTTAGTGATACACCAACTTGTTGTACAAGATTAATACTAGTATATAAAGCAGTGTAAATGCTCTGCTACAGCTACATTGTGAAACCTTTAAATTGACAATAGGGTGCAGTTATAATGACTTAAGTTACATTCAAAATGACTGGTCATTGCAGAGCAGATTATGCAACTGGAGATAGGACCTTATCACCTGACATCTTTTATGACAGCATTGATTGGGCAATGAAACAGTTGCACTACATTGTTTATTCCAGTTTCAAATAATGGCTTTTATATTTTTGATGACTTTGCGGGAGTGTAATAATGCCGTTTAATAATTTTAATACTTCGCTTTAACACCTTGAAGTTACCTCACTAGCTATGGCATCATTAGACAAGAATTGTGTTTGTCCGAAACACAATGCCCACTATTGCGCAGCTTTGAAATAAAATTTCAATATATCATTTGGCAGGTTTAGAAATTATCTCCCTTTTAAAGCTTATTACTTCCCTTGGATTGTATTTTTTAACTTTTGACCTTGAAGGATGACTTTCACCTTTCACCACTCAAAATGTGCAGCTTCATGAGATACACATGCATGCCAAATATCAAGTTGCTATCTTCAATATTGCAAAAGTTATGGCCCATATTAAAGTTTTCGGACGGACACACACACAGACAGACAGACAAACGGACTGACAGTACAACTGCAATATGCCACCCTACCGGGAGCATAAAAATGTATCAGGGCATTTAGGCTCTGTGCATTTATCTTTAATTACTAAACATGATGTACATATGATATCAATAGAACATCATATCCGTTGTCATGTAATACAGAATTTATTACATTATATTTGTAAATGATGAAAACTCGGCAAAGCATCAGTTTTATCTTTTTTCCAATAACTTGTGTAATAAATTCCATATTACATAACCACTCATACAAAACATGTATCTCTATATCTCTACATTCCAAACAGCAATATCATGTAAACATGCATAAGGTTTGGTCAAATTGTTGTCAATGGAAACAAAATAAAACTGGAATAAACAATGGGTTCCCTCAGCTCTTGCATCACTGGGAACTGTGTAAGGCAGTGAAGTCTGCAGTGTACAAATGCTAAGGAAGTAAACAAGGCACTATTGTTACTTCAAAAAAAACTTGTCAATAATTTTAAAAGTTACATAAGAAATAAATATTTATGCTCCTGAAGAGGTGCTAGCAGACAGCCAGCATGGGTTGTTAGGTCTCATCTAGATGAATGCACATTAACAGGGATACAGTCATGCCATAGATTCATTCATCCTGCAAGTTTACTAAATAAACTCTTTAAAAAAAAAAATTCTCCATTGAAAATGAAAAGGTAGGAATAGTAGGAAGATTTGGTAAAAAAATAGGAAAAAGTAGGATCCTGATGAAAAAGTAGGAAATAGTAGGAAAAAGTAGGAAAAAGTATGACCGCTTGACAGCCTGTCATCATCATCACTGCTATCACAACCATCCTCCTCCTCCTCCTCCTCCTCCTCCTCCTCCTCCTCCTCCTCCTCCTCCTTCTCCTCCTCCTCCTCATAATAATAATAATAATAATAATCATCATCATCATCATCATCATCATCACTGCTATCACAACCATCCTCCTCCTCCTCCTTCACCTTCTCCTCCTCCTCCTCCTCATCATCATCATAATAATAATGATCATCATCATCATCATCATCATCATCATCACTGCTATCACAACCTTCCTCTTCCTCCTCCTCATCCTCCTCCTCCTCCTCCTCCTCCTCATCATCATCCACGGGAAGGAACGTACACTCTTTCTCGTTTTGTACCCAGCGGCCACCTCTCTCAAGGGTTCCATGGAGCACAGTTTTGCACAGTGAGTCGTGCCTGGTCCAAACCAAGCCAACTTTCGTCTGTTGACGGTCTCTAGAAGTTTTATTGTAGGCCAACACGTGCTAATGTCATGTTTCGGGCGTATTTGTGTTTATTGTGTTCAAGGTAGGAGATGTGGAGCAATCTCCAGAGACTTTTGTGTTGAAAAGCGTACTGTGCTCTGTGTCCGCTTGAAGCCTCCAGGTCTCGCAGCCGAACCGTAGGATGGAGACTACGAGGGAATATAGAGCCAGAACCAGATGAATAGGCAGCTGATGGAGCTGCTTGTCCATAATCTGCTCCGTCAAGCCATCTCTGCAGTTGCCATGACATTTTTTATTTTGACCTCAGCAGTGCTGTGTCCATCCTTGGATAAGGTTGCTCCTAAGTACCTGAAGGTGGACACTTCTTCCAGTATCTCGACGATCATTGTTATGTCTGCGCCGGTTTTGTTCGTTATATTTACCATGATCTTCGACTTTGCCGTGCTGACCTCCATCCTGTATGCTCTTGATCTTTCGTAGAGCTTGTTTTCCACTGTGTTCACAACTCTGAATCCAGCCTTCTCTTCTGTAAGCAAATTGTGCAGTAATTATCGTACAGCTTGAGGTTGCCCTTTTTAGATAGGGGTTGACCAGAGACTGGGTTCATTCCTTAAGCAACTTCTTCACTTCCAAGATCTTCTGGCATATGCCGTTATTGCTGCAGTCGTTGCCTTTCATCCACGTTTGATCATCAGTTCAGAAGGGACCTTGTCCATTCCCGGCGATTTTCCTGCCCTCAGAATGCGCACTGCTTCCGTCACCTCTGCTTTTGGTATTAGCGGACTTTCGTCGTCGGCTTCAGGTCTGTGATCATTGTAAAGAGGCAGGGTCTGGTTGAAGCGGTTAGTTGAAGAGGTTTCTGCAGTCTTCATTGCACCTGTTTGGAAATGCAAAACTCTCGCTGAAAAGGTTCCCGTCAGCATCTGTTATAACACTTGCTGGCTGGTCGTAGTGAGGGTGTTGAGGATGCCGTAGGCATTCTTACTGTTGCGTGTTGTCATATTTTGTCAATGGTGATATATTGCTCATCAGTCCACTCCTCCTAGAGGCCTATTTCATCTTCTTCCTCACCTCCCTGTTTGCTTTCTGGCATTCCGTCCTAGACTCCTTTATGGTGTACTTTTCATGCCTCAGCTCTCTTTTCTTGTCGCTGTGTTTTATGATCTCGGCGGTCACCCATGGCTTCTTCTTCCCTCTCTCTTTCTCAAGATTTTTTTTCGACCGATGACAGCAGGACTTCCTTGATGTTTTTGGTTATGGTGTCGATGTCATTATTTACGATGTTTAGGGCTGCAAACTTACCCACTATCTGTGCTTGAAATGTCAAGTCAAATTTAATGAGTGGGTTCTTGGTGATGCGCTTGTTCTTTTGCTACAGATTGATGGCGGTGAGCACTAAATAATGATCATGCCCGATGTCTGCGCAAGGAAACGTTGTTGTGTTCGTCTTGTTTATGCTGGACTTGAATCGTTGTGGAGCCAGTATGAAATCGATCTGTTTTTGTTCATGCCCAGATGGAGCATGCAATGTCGCTGTTTTGGACGGTTTGTGTAGGTGCAGGGTGTTTGCCAGTTTGAGTTAGTGCCATCTGACCAACTGAACAAGTCTCAGCCCTCTGTATTGGTAGGCGTCTGATCCAACCTTGGCGTTTCAGTTGCCTTGGACGTTGATGATGTCTTTCTTCACTGGCCATAATGCGCTCTAAACTCTTCTTCAAATGGTTCAGTCTCCATGTCTGCATAGTCTGATGTAGGTTTGAAGACCTGAATACTGGTGATGTTGTGAGGTCTCGGTGAGATGCTTATAGAGATGAGCCTGCTTGAGACTGGAGTGCAACTGATGACGCCCTTGACTACCTCCTTCCTAACGATGAAAGCAACGCCGATGTTTCGAATTCTCCCCGCTGAACCATATCTTGTTTCCTTTGTCCGTTGATGTTTCTCCAAAGCCTAGAAACCTACACTCGGCTAGTGCGATGATGTTCCAGCGGTTGCGTTGCTCGTGAGTAAGTTCGAGGATCTTGCCGCACGCATGGAGTGTTACGAGTATTACGTTCCATGTTCCTATTGATGCTCCCTTTGTCGCCAGCTGATCGATGGACTAGCTCTATTTTTATTTTGCATCCATCCTAGAGACTTGCAGTAAAGTGCGCGGTCATTTTATTTCGGGCCCCGACCGATCCAGCTCTGTATTCTGTTGTCATTTCCTCATTATTTTCTGTCAGTCGACTTCAGTAACTTTTGGCGGCGCCCGTCTCCTCTCCAAGAGCATGAAGTTAGTCGTTCGAAACGTGCCAGTCCCCTCACTTCGTTTTGCCCGCCAGAAGAAGCGGTTACCAGCCAGGGTGTGGTTGGTTCAAGATTCCAAAACCAGAAGTATAGTGTCAGATGAGAACCAGTTGTGTCCATCATCTCGGAGCAATTGTATTTAAAATTAACCGGTGCATTTCCGTGACTGTTTTTGTATTCTGTATTGATAAAAATCAAAATCATAAGCAAAGCACACAATGAGCAATATAATGGCAAAATATCCGGGTACATTAAAATTAGACAAATACGTCTGCAAGAGTCTTTATAGCGTCCAATCGTCACGGATAAATGCTTTTATCGTCCCATTTCGTAGAATGTAGAATAAAAAATAGTACTCATAACTGCGATTTTCTAGATTGAAAAGTTTTGTTTCAGAAAAGTCGACATGTTACTGTTGCTTTAGAAAATTCTCCAAGTGTAAATTGAAAACGCTTACATGGCGATAACGTAACGTATAATTCAAAAAACGGAAAGCAAACAATAATGGGAATACTATTTTGTCTAGAATGCATAAATCTCCGATGTAGCTTGCAGAACTTGCTTTTAAGCTCTGATAATTTCAAATGGGTTGTCTTTAACCGCCCAATTTAATGTTATCAAAGCGTGAAGGCAGTTTCTTAAATCTAAATCAAAGCTAAATTCATTCTGGACAAAATAGCATTTCCATTATTGTTTGTTGCCCAGTGGGATCATTATTTTTACGACGAAGCCGTGTAAGCGTTTTGAATGAAGAAATGCGTTAGTGTATATCAAGATTCTCAAGCAAAGCCTATACTATATTGTGTAATTGTATATCATACATTTAAATGCAAATCTACCATGCATAATGAGGCTGACTTAATCTGGTTATTTGTCCCTGCCAGTGTGCGTCAAATGCTTGCAAGTGGATCTGTAGTCCATTATCGCTTGAAAATATATTTTTGTTATAATCAGTGAATTGTTTTTCGTATGGACAGGGCAGTGTGAACATAGTTAATACTGTCTTGAGTAGTTATTCAATAATTGGTTATTTAACAAACATTAAAATTATATTTGAGGGTTTTTATCGGTAAATATTTTAATATGTCACATCGATATTTCTTAAATTGAAGACATTAAATTTCTCGTTTAATTTTAATGACCAATATTTAAAAGACATGTTGATTCACTTCAGATTGAAAATAATCCTGCAACCTCGGGATATACCAACGGAGGGGTAATTTTGAATTGCGTAATGCCTTCCATGTCGTTTAGACATTAAAATATTGTAAAATGCAATATGTTGTGTGTGTCTTTCCATTAATGCAGGTTTCACCGATTTCGTCATAATAAAAATATGTTGAAATGTGATGAAAAATGGAAAACATAATATAATGAGCAATATGATGTCTTTTAGCAAAACTGTTCTTGATTTATGCACAAGTTCCTTATTTTGCATCTAATTATCATATTCATTGTGTGCTTTAACATAAAATAACGTATGAAAAACAAACAAACACACGCATACGTTAACATGATTTTTTTGTTACCCAAACTACAAGTCAACATTAAAATAGACATGCAGTTATGAAGGCTGGACTGTTTATTCAGTGCTTGTCGCGCATCATCCGACGATTTCTACGTCCCCGTGTCCCCTGAGAAATGAGAGTGAAAAAAATAGTTACGATGCACCTAAATCTATTCTGAAATAATATCATGTATATCATAAAACTTCTTCTAGGATCATCAGCAAAGATAGCAGATAAACGTAGACTTTCTTTTGTGTCTTTATCTATTAAATACGAACAATAAAGCCTTTTAAGCTAAACAAAACACATTTGTGACATTTTTTGTACACGATACAAAAGCGATGCACTGCTTAGGTGTAGTACCGGCTTTCATACGCCACAAAGTGGGGGGAAGAGCATTGGAGATCGACCCAACGATACTGAACACCATAACCAAACACAGCGCAGTCCTCAGCGTAGTGATTACCGGCATCTCCCGGCACGAAGTCTGTAAGAAGTTAACGAAATATTCTAAAAAGAATTTTATATTACAAAAGTAAAAACTCTCAAGTTCTCCACTCAATAAACGTGAAATTTATATAAAAACGTAAACTAACTTAAATACAATATGATTTAAATCCTCGATATCGGTCGTACACGCGACATGCCGTCTTAACGATGATGACTGATAAGGTGTAATTCAAACCAGCTTTAATTCGCCAATGACCTTTTTGCTATGGAGAATAATTATACCGACGATGCACAGACTGCTAACGATGAGCATTTGTTGTTAATTATTTCGAAATGACCAAGAAAACCTTACTATTTAAAACAGAAAGGACAGCCTTAAAATACAGATGATATAAAAAAATGTATTCCCCATGCTTCCACAACTTGATTACGTATGCATATAGGTATATAACCTGTGTACGTTGCTACATCGTCCGTGTCGAACCATTTCCAAACTCCTTCTACTTCTTCATCTGTAATTCCGACCCACCAAATAGAATCTGTGGTGAAAAAGTATAACCTTGTATATGATATTTTGAAAATAATTACCAAAATAATGATAAGTGGAACAGCAGATATATACTTAAGTAAATTTACATAAGGTAAATACAATTGCCCATAATTATGGAATTTCAACGATTGTTTAAAAACAAATTGATTTGAAACAATCTTAGAAAGGTATTATTAAAGCTATATAACAACTTCTGGTACATAAGTATACTTTGCCGAAAGTTAATATAATTGCATATCGAGTGCACAAAAAATGAATATTTAAACAGAAGAAAGTGTTACTCTTTGCCTTATTCGTTGACATTACACAGAGAACATAAACGCTGCTGGCAATCTTAATGAAATTTAATATCATTATTATTTTATGCTCATATCATCTGAATAAAAGACCTAAAACGTTATTTTATCAGGAATGCCTGTATTTGTTTTCAAAAGTTGTGTTACTTGGGTAAATCTTGTTAATTACATGAGACAGATTAAAAAAGGTAGGTTAACGTAATAGAGCCATCCAAGAAGGACCTGGTGGTCATTAGGTAGGGTTGAGTCGATCTTCATGATGCCTTTGAATTAAGTAAATCGAGATCAGATTGCATACCAAACACCTTTGCAGTATTCGTAATCTATTAAATTTTATTTTTAGAAACATTAAATATAGAACATGTAAAAATATCATGCTATGTTTTGCCAGATTCACCAAACATTAATAAAACTAACCAGCAGCAATTGATACGATCGCTTTATCTTTGTGACTAATGTTGACCAAGGTGCTCTACCGTACGTCTGTGGTGATCGCCTTATCAATAATGTGTAAGCTAAATGTATACTTTGCTCTTTGGAGTTTCCGCTCAATGCTTCCCACGATGCTCCGCAATGTGACAGGCTCGTATTCATCACCATCACTCTTGCGAATGGAGAGCAGATATATGGCAAGATATTCATCAAGATGGTCGACTGATAAATTGTGGATTGCCTTCGTTTCGCCTTTCTTCGCAAGATATTGTTGAAATCGTCTGACATCTGCCAGTGTTTTCCGGATAGTGTTTTTGTTATCTTCGGCTTCAATGAATTTTTTACATCTTCGGTTGTTATTTCTGTGGCGTCTGATATGTTTTCACTGTTCTCAGTTTTTGATATTGTTTTAGTAAGGGATTCTGAATGACTTTTAGTAAAATTTACATTTGCATTCGTGCTTTCATCGAATTGTTCATTAAACACACTCGGATTTATTCCAAACTGATTGGCAAAGTCTTCCTCTGACATAACAACTTCCTCCATTAAACCGTCCCAAACGATGTCAAACTTACCCCCATTCACAAAGTCTGACATGGTAATGTTTATTTATTGTATTAATATATGTTTTTATGTTTAAGTCCTTATTTTGAAAAGAAATTAGCTTTTAACTAGCCTAGATTTATCAAACACAATTCCTGTGGCAAACTGTAGCAGACGACAAATCATATTTGTAACCTTAATAATAATATATTATTTCAAAATTAATTCATTTTTAATGCATATTACAATTGGTTTTATTGTGAAGTGTGTTACTATTTTATTTTGAATATTTTTACTACTTTTTTATTGTTTGTTTTATTTTTTTGGTCTGTTTATATTAAGTGCTGAATTTTTGACATAACCTTTGACCTTTGATGTTTTCATATGAAGGCGTGTCAAAAAAAGTAGTCCGTTGGTTACATGACGTCATCAGCATGTACGTATTCATTCTTAATATTTTGAAAATACGTTTTTTTCTGTTTTTGTTGCTGTTTGTGGATTAAATGTAATACATCTTGGTATCAAATTGTTTGTTTTGATAGATCTGATTCAGTTTTACAATAAAACAAAACATTGTAATTAAGTCTTAGTAGCCTCCACACATGACTGATATATAAACTTCCTGTTGAAAGAGAGCTGAGGCATGAAAAGTACACCATAAAGGAGTCTAGGACGGAATGCCAGAAAGCAAACAGGGAGGTGAGGAAGAAGATGAAATAGGCCTCTAGGAGGAGTGGACTGATGAGCAATATATCACCATTGACAAAATATGACAACACGCAACAGTAAGAATGCCTACGGCATCCTCAACACCCTCACTACGACCAGCCAGCAAGTGTTATAACAGACGCTGACGGGAACCTTTTCAGCGAGAGTTTTGCATTTCCAAACAGTTGGAATGAAGACTGCAGAAACCTCTTCAACTAACCGCTTCAACCAGACCCTGCCTCTTTACAATGATCACAGACCTGAAGCCGACGACGAAAGTCCGCTAATACCAAAAGCAGAGGTGACGGAAGCAGTGCGCAGTCTGAGGGCAGGAAAATCGCCGGTAATGGACAAGGTCCCTTCTGAACTGATGATCAAACGTGGATGAAAGGCAACGACTGCAGCAATAACGGCATATGCCAGAAGATCTTGGAAGTGAAGAAGTTGCTTAAGGAATGAACCCAGTCTCTGGTCAACCCCTATCTAAAAAGGGCAACCTCAAGCTGTACGATAATTACTGCACAATTTGCTTACAGAAGAGAAGGCTGGATTCAGAGTTGTGAACACAGTGGAAAACAAGCTCTACGAAAGATCAAGAGCATACAAGATGGAGGTCAGCACGGTTAAGTCGAAGATCATGGTAAATATAACGAACAAAACCGGCGCAGAAATAACAATGATCGTCGAGATACTGGAAGAAGTGTCCACCTTCAGGTACTTAGGAGCAACCTTATCCAAGGATGGACACAGCACTGCTGAGGTCAAAATAAAAAATATCATGGCAACTGCAGAGATGGCTTGCTTTTAACAGTAACCATAGAGCATACGTTTTAGTACACAATTTTTAATGATTTCAGTTTAGTAGGGAACCAACATTTCAATAATTTATAAAATAATCTAATAAAAACACTTGAAGCAAATCATAAGTTAGGAAAATATTTTAATAATTTGGAAATTCTGGAATTGATCATTTGCTTTAAAGCTAACTTCTTGCGATTTTCATACCAGAAGGCTCGGTTACAAGTCCAGAAAAAACTGTAATAAATGACAGTTTATATCCTCCTCCTCCTCCTCCTCCTCCTCCTCCTCCTCCTCCTCCTCCTCCTCCTCCTCCTCATCATCAGCATCATCATCATCATCATCATCATCATCATCATCACTGCTATCACAACCATCCTCCTCCTCCTCCTCCTTCTCCTCCTCCTCATAATAATAATAATAACCATCATTATCATCATCATCATCATCATCATCATCATCATCATCATCATCATCATCATCATCATCACTGCTATCACAACCATCCTCCTCCTCCTCCTCCTTCTCCTCCTCCTCCTCCTTATCATCATTATCATAATAATAATAATGATGATGATGATGATGATAGTGTTTTATCCAGGCCGTTTTAGCGTGGCGCGGCGCCACGCCGCATTTTTGAAGCGCCTCGCTGCCCCTTTCAAAGGCCGCCGCCCTGTTTTCCGCCGTGCGCGACCTTATTGATAACATCTTAATTGCCTCTTAACCAAGCTTCTAAGCCAACTATTATCAGCGAAGATTCGCGCGGTTGTGAATACGTCATGCGTGAATAACCATGTGTCAATATCAATCGATAATTTCAGTGGCTTTGTAACACTAATCGGTCCGGATACAATCGTGCACAGTTACTTAGAACACTTGATGAAAACCTCGATGTTATTCACGTGGAAATTGTGCATTTCATGCATAATTCAGTTATATCAAAACATTTATTTTTACGCGTAATTAAATTTAAATTAAATTAAAAAAAAAACACCAGTTGTATCTGTAAAATATTGATTTGATTTCAATTTAATGCAAATAAAATAATATTAATTTACAGGGCTTGCACTAAGCGGCGTACGGCCGTATATTACGCCCGATAATTGTTTCCATACGCCGATTACAAAACCCCATGACATCCACTGTACTTCCTGAAAATTGGCCATACGCCGAAAATAGCAACCCGTGACATATTAAAGCTGTCGATTAAAATAACGCTCCGCCTCCTATCCAATACATTTGGCGCAGGCTCATATTAAAGCTGGTGATTAAAATAACGCTCCGCCTCCTATCCAATACAATTGGCGCAGGCTCACAGTAGATGTGTGTTGATGAATTATAGCAGACGACAATCTTAACACGTTTGCTGTTCACGGTTAGGCAGACCGCGCTTAATTGGAGCACGTGCTTGTTTATTGTCACGATGTTTTGATTACAATAACGTGTGAATGTCGGCAAAGAAGTTGATACCCCGTCTTGGACCCTGTTTGGCCAAAAGTTGTTAATTGTTGTAACAGTAGTAGGCCTGCACCATTGGTTCAATTAAGAACATTATGACCCGTTTGTAACTTGTCAAAATATGTTAATTGGCAAACACAGATATGAATTTTACAAAAATATTTAACTGGTACCACTTATCATTCGTGTTTAGAATGTCGCAACGTACGCTGTCCGATTTTGGCATTCCACTTTCGACGAAACGTAAATTGGAAATTGATGCAAATTGCTTTGTAAGCAAAACAAGTTTATATCGGAGACCAATTAACGTGTATTGAATTAATTGACAATGAACAAAAGACAGTACGGCGCCGTTCCTAGTTACACTTTGTGCGAAATAAAATGTACACAATACAACACGTGGTCATGAAAACAATGTCATTACGCAGAACTTTCTGACTATTCAACAAAGTGTTAGTGTTTGTGAATCTCCAGTTAAGATGCATATAAAGGACTTGTTTGTGCAATGTATGTAACGTTTTAAATATAAATAATTGTTTAAGAGGGTAACTCATTTAACAGTATTCTAAGACTTCTTTGAAAAGCTATAGTTTGTATAAGATATATATCCTATGGTGTTTAATCTTGTTTTTTGTTACTACATGAAAATATAAAAACACATAATAAAATATACATTCTGGATTTTGTTGGTTTAATTATTCAACAATAAATCTCAAAACTATACATACAATGTTTGTGTGTAACAAAGCTTGTTATTAAGTCACTATACAGATATATTTGTGCCCTTTTTATGGATGTCGCGCGCTAAAGTGCCCTTTTTTGAAATTTTGCACCACGCCCTTTTTCCTTCCTGTATAAAACACTAGATGATGATGATCATCATCATCATCATCATCATCATCATCATCATCATCACCATCATCATCATCATCATCATCATCACTGCTATCACAACCATCCTCTTCCTCCTCCTCCTCCTCCTCCTCCTCATCATCATCATCCACGGGAAGGAACGTGCACTCTTTCCCGTTTTGTACCCAGCGGCCACCTCTCTCAAGGGTTCCCTGGAGCACAGTTTTGCACAGTGAGTCGTGCCTGGTCCAAACCCAGCAAACTTTCGTCTGTTGACGGTCTCTAGAAGTTTTCTTGTAGGCCAACACGTGCTGCTGTCATGTTTCGGGCGTATTTGTGTTTATTGTGTTCAAGGTAGGAGATGTGGAACAATCTCCAGAGACTTTTGTGTTCAAAGGTGTACTGTGCTCTGTGTCCGCTTGAAGCCTCCAGGTCTCGCAGCCGAACCGTAGGATGGAGACTACGAGGGACTATAGAGCCAGAACCAGATGAATGGGAAGCTGATGGAGCTGCTTGTCCATAATCTGCTCCGTCAAGCCATCTCTGCACTTGCCATGACATTTTTTATTTTGACCTCAGCAGTGCTTTGTCCATCCTTGGATAAGGTTGCTCCTAAGTACCTGAAGGTGGACACTTCTTCCAGTATCTCGGCGATCATTGTTATGTCTGCGCCGGTTTTGTTCGTTATATTTACCATGATCTTCGACTTTGCCGTGCTGACCTCCATCCTGTATGCTCTTGATCTTTCGTAGAGCTTGTTTTCCACTGTGTTCACTGTGTTCACAACCCTAAATCCAGCTTTCTCTCCTGTAAGCAAATTGTGCAGTAGTTATCGTACAGCTTGAGGTTGCCCTTTTTAGATAGGGGTTGACCAGAGACTGGGTTCATTCCTTAAGCAACTTCTTCACTTCCAAGATCTTCTGGCATCGTTGCCTTTCATCCACGTTTAATCATCAGTTCAGAAGGGACCTTGTCCATTCCCGGCGATTTTCCTGCCCTCAGACTGCGCACTGCTTCCGTCACCTCTGCTTTTGGTATTAGCGGACTTTCGTCGTCGGCTTCAGGTCTGTGATCATTCTAAAGAAGACTGGGTCTGGTTGAAGCGGTTAGTTGAAGAGGTTTCTGCAGTCTTCATTCCACCTGTTTGGAAATGCAAAACTCTCGCTGAAAAGGTTCCCGTCAGCGTCTGTTATAACACTTGCTGGCTGGTCGTAGTGAGGGTGTTGAGGATGCTGTAGGCATTCTTACTGCTGCGTGTTGTCATATTTTGTCAATGGTGATATATTGCTCATCAGTCCATTCCTCCTAGAGGCCTATTTCATCTTCTTCCTCATCTCCCAGTTTGCTTTCGGGCATTCCGTCCGAGATTCCTTTATAGTGTACTTTTCATGCCTCAGCTCTCTTTTCTTGTCGCTGTGTTTTATGATCTCGGCGGTCACCCATGGCTTGTTCTTCCCCCTCTCTTTCTCAAGATTTTTTTTCGACCGATGACAGCAGGACTTCCTTGATGTTTTTGGTTATGGTGTCGATGTCATTATTTACGATGTTCAGGGCTGCAAACTTACCCACTATCTGTGCTTGTAATGTCAAGTCAAATTTAATGAGTGGGTTCTTGGTGATGCGCTTGTTCTTTTGCTACAGCTTGATGGCGGTGAAAACTAAATAATGATCATTCCCGATGTCTGCGCAAGGAAACGTTGTTGTGTTCGTCTTGTTTATGCTGGACTTGAATCGTTGTGGAGCCAGTATGAAATCGATCTGTTTTTGTTCATGCCCAGATGGAGCATGCAATGTCGCTGTTTTGGATGGTTTGTGTAGGTGCAGGGTGTTTGCCAGTTTGAGTTAGTGGCATCTGACCAACTGAACAAGTCTCAGCCCTCTGTATTGGTAGGCGTCTGGTCCAACCTTGGCGTTCCAGTTGCCTTGGACGTTGATGATGTCTTTCTTCACTGGCCATAATGCGCTCTAAACTCTTTTTCAAATGGTTCAGTCTCCTTGTCTGCATAGTTTGATGTAGGTTTAAAGACCTGAATACTGGTGATGTTGTGTGGTCTCGGTGAGATGCTTATAGAGATGAGCCTGCTTGAGACTGGAGTGCAACTGATGACGCCCTTGACTACCTCCTTCCTAACGATGAAAGCAACGCCGATGTTTCGAATTCTTCCCGCTGAACCATATCTTGTTTCCTTTGTCCGTTGATGTTTCTCCAAAGCCTAGAAACCTGACCTCGGCTAGTGCGATGATGTTCCAGCGGTTGCGTTGCTCGTGAGTAAGTTCGAGGATCTTGCCGCACGCATGGAGTGTTACGAGTATTACGTTCCATGTTCCTATTGATGTTCCCTTTGTCGCCAGCTGATCGATGGACTAGCTCTATTTTTATTTTGCATCCATCCTAGAGACTTGCAGTAAAGTGCGCGGTCATTTTATTTCGGGCCCCGACCGATCCAGCTCTGTATTCTGTTGTCATTTCCTCATTATTTTCTGTCAGTCGACTTCAGTAACTCTTGGCGGCGCCCGTCTCCTCTCCAAGAGCATGAAGTTAGTCGTTCGAAACGTGCCAGTCCCATCACTTCGTTTTGCCCGCCAGAAGAAGCGGTTACCAGCCAGGGTGTGGTTGGTTCAAGATTCCAAAACCAGAAGTATAGTGTCAGATGAGAACTAGTTGTGTCCATCATCTCGGAGAAATTGTATTTAAAATTAACCGGTGCATTTCCGTGACTGTTTTTGTATTCTGTATTGATAAAAATCAAAATCATAAGCAAAGCACACAATGAGCAATATAATGGCAAAATATCCGGGTACATTAAAATTAGACAAATACGTCTGCATGAGTCTTTATAGCGTCCAATCGTCACGGATAAATGCTTTTATCGTGACATTTCGTAGAATGTAGAATAAAAAATAGTACTCATAACTGAGATATTCTAGATTGAAAAGTTTTGTTTAAGAAAAGTCGACATGTTACTGTTGCTTTAGAAAATTCTCCAAGTGTAAATTGAAAACGCTTACATGGCGATAACGTAACGTATAATTCAAAAAACGGAAAGCAAACAATAATGGGAATACTATTTTGTCAAGAATGCATGAAACTTCGATGTAGCTTGCAGAACTTGCTTTTAAGCTCTGATAATTTCAAATGGGTTGTCTTTAACCGCCCAATTTAATGTTATCAAAGTGTGAAGGCAGTTTCTTTAATCTAAATCAAAGCTAAATTCATTCTGGACAAAATAGCATTTCCATTATTGTTTGTTGCCCAGTGGGATCATTATTTTTACGACGAAGCCGTGTAAGCGTTTTGAATGAAGAAATGCGTTAGTGTATATCAAGATTCTCAAGCAAAGCCTATACTATATTGTGTAATTGTATATCATACATTTAAATGCAAATCTACCATGCATAATGAGGCTGGCTTAATCTGGTTATTTGACCCTGCCAGTGTGCGTCAAATGCTTGCAAGTGGATCTGTAGTCCATTATCGCTTGAAAATATATTTTTGTTATAATCAGTGAATTGTTTTTCGTATGGACAGGGCAGTGTGAACATAGTTAATACTGTCTTGAGTAGTAATTCAATAATTGGTTATTTAACAAACATTAAAAGTATATTTGAGGGTTTTTATTGGTAAATATTTTAATATGTCACATCGATATCTTAAATTGAAGACATTAAATTTCTCGTTTAATTTTAATGATCAATATTTAAAAGACATGTTGATTCACTTCAGATTGAAAATAATCCTGCAACCTCGGGATATACCAACGGAGGGGTAATTTTGAATTGCGTAATGCCTTCCATGTCGTTTAGACATTAAAATATTGTAAAATGCAATATGCTGTGTGTGTCTTTCCATGAAGGCAGGTTTCACCGATTTCGTCATAATAAAAATATGTTGAAATGTGATGAAAAATGGAAAACATAATATAATGAGCAATATGATGTATTTTAGCAAAACTGTTCTTGATTTATGCACAAGTTCCTTATTTTGCATCTAATTATCATATTCATTGTGTGATTTAACATAAAATAATGTATGAAAAACAAACAAACACACGCATACGTTAACATGATTTTTTTGTTACCCAAACTACAAGTCAACATTAAAATAGCCATGCAGTTATGAAGGCTGGACTGTTTATTCAGTGCTTGTCGCGCATCATCCGACGATTTCTACGTCCCCGTGTCCCCTGAGAAATGAGAGTGAAAAAAATAGTTACGATGCACCTAAATCTATTCTGAAATAATATCATGTATATCATAAAACTTCTTCTAGGATCATCAGCAAAGATAGCAGATAAACGTGGACTTTCTTTTGTGTCTTTATCTATTAAATACGAACAATAAAGCCTATTAAGCTAAACAAAACACATTTGTGACATTTTTTGTACACGATACAAAAGCGATGCACTGCTTAGGTGTAGTACCTGCTTGCATACACCACAAAGTGGGGGGAAGAGCATTGGAGATCGACCCAACGATACTGAACACCATAACCAAACACAGCGCAGTCCTCAGCGTAGTGATTACCGGCATCTCCCGGCACGAAGTCTGTAAGAAGTTAAAGAAATATTCTAAAAAGAATTTTATATTACAAAAGTAAAAACTCTCAAGTTCTCCACTCAATAAACGTGAAATTTATATAAAAACGTGAACTAACTTAAATACAATATGATTTAAATCCTCGATATCGGTCGTACACGCGACATGCCGTCTTAACGATGATGACTGATAAGGTGTAATTCAAACCAGCTTTAATTCGCCAATGACCTTTTTGCTATGGAGAATAATTTTACCGACGATGCACAGACTGCTAACGATGAGCATTTGTTGTTAATTATTTTGAAATGACCAAGAAAACCTTACTATTTAAAACAGAAAGGACAGCCTTAATATACAGATGATATAAAAAATGTATTCCCCATGCTTCCACAACTTGATTACGTATGCATATATGTATATAACCTGTGTACGTTGCTACATCGTCCGTGTCGAACCATTTCCAAACTCCTTCTACTTCTTCATCTGTAATTCCGACCCACCAAATAGAATCTGTGGTGAAAAAGTATAACCTTGTATATGATATTTTGAAAATAATTACCAAAATAATGATAAGTGGAACAGCAGATATGTACTTAAGTAAATTTACATAAGGTAAATACAATTGCCCATAATTATGGAATTTCAACGATTGTTTAAAAACAAATTGATTTGAAACAATCTTAGAAAGGTATTATTAAAGCTATATAACAACTTCTGGTACATAAGTATACTTTGCCGAAAGTAAATATAATTGCATATCGAGTGCACAAAAAATGAATATTTAAACAGAAGAAAGTGTTACTCTTTGCCTTATTCGTTGACATTACACAGAGAACATAAACGCTGCTGGCAATCTTAATGAAATTTAATATCATTATTATTTTATGCTCATATCATCTGAATAAAAGACCTAAAACGTTATTTTATCAGGAATGCCTGTATTTGTTTTCAAAAGTTGTGTTACTTGGGTAAATCTTGTTAATTACATGAGACAGATTAAAAAAGGTAGGTTAACGTAATAGAGCCATCCAAGAAGGACCTGGTGGTCATTAGGTAGGGTTGAGTCGATCTTCATGATGCCTTTGAATTAAGTAAATCGAGATCAGATTGCATACCAAACACCTTTGCAGTATTCGTAATCTATTAAATTTTATTTTTAGAAACATTAAATATAGAACATGTAAAAATATCATGCTATGTTTTGCCAGATTCACCAAACATTAATAAAACTAACCAGCAGCAATTGATACGATCGCTTTATCTTTGTGACTAATGTTGACCAAGGTGCTCTACCGTACGTCTGTGGTGATCGCCTTATCAATAATGTGTAAGCTAAATGTATACTTTGCTCTTTGGAGTTTCCGCTCAATGCTTCCCACGATGCTCCGCAATGTGACAGGCTCGTATTCATCACCATCACTCTTGCGAATGGAGAGCAGATATATGGCAAGATATTCATCAAGATGGTCGACTGATAAATTGTGGATTGCCTTCGTTTCGCCTTTCTTCGCAAGATATTGTTGAAATCGTCTGACATCTGCCAGTGTTTTCCGGATAGTGTTTTTGTTATCTTCGGCTTCAATGAATTTTTTTACATCTTCGGTTGTTATTTCTGTGGCGTCTGATATGTTTTCACTGTTCTCAGTTTTTGATATTGTTTTAGTAAGGGATTCTGAATGACTTTTAGTAAAATTTACATTTGCATTCGTGCTTTCATCGAATTGTTCATTAAACACACTCGGATTTATTCCAAACTGATTGGCAAAGTCTTCCTCTGACATAACAACTTCCTCCATTAAACCGTCCCAAACGATGTCAAACTTACCCCCATTCACAAAGTCTGACATGGTAATGTTTATTTATTGTATTAATATATGTTTTTATGTTTAAGTCCTTATTTTGACAAGAAATTAGCTTTTAACTAGCCTAGATTTATCAAACACAATTCCTGTGGCAAACTGTAGCAGACGACAAATCATATTTGTAACCTTAATAATAATATATTATTTCAAAATTAATTCATTTTTAATGCATATTACAATTGGTTTTATAGTGAAGTGTGTTACTATTTTATTTTGAATATTTTTACTACTTTTTTATTGTTTGTTTTATTTTTTTGGTCTGTTTATATTAAGTGCTGAATTTTTGACATAACCTTTGACCTTTGATGTTTTCATATGAAGGCGTGTCAAAAAAAGTAGTCCGTTGGTTACATGACGTCATCAGCATGTACGTATTCATTCTTAATATTTTGAAAATACGTTTTTTCTGTTTTTGTTGCTGTTTGTGGATTAAATGTAATACATCTTGGTATCAAATTGTTTGTTTTGATAGATCTGATTCAGTTTTACAATAAAACAAAACATTGTAATTAAGTCTTAGTAGCCTCCACACATGACTGATATATAAACTTCCTGTTGAAAGAGAGCTGAGGCATGAAAAGTACACCATAAAGGAGTCTAGGACGGAATGCCAGAAAGCAAACAGGGAGGTGAGGAAGAAGATGAAATAGGCCTCTAGGAGGAGTGGACTGATGAGCAATATATCACCATTGACAAAATATGACAACACGCAACAGTAAGAATGCCTACGGCATCCTCAACACCCTCACTACGACCAGCCAGCAAGTGTTATAACAGACGCTGACGGGAACCTTTTCAGCGAGAGTTTTGCATTTCCAAACAGTTGGAATGAAGACTGCAGAAACCTCTTCAACTAACCGCTTCAACCAGACCCTGCCTCTTTACAATGATCACAGACCTGAAGCCGACGACGAAAGTCCGCTAATACCAAAAGCAGAGGTGACGGAAGCAGTGCGCAGTCTGAGGGCAGGAAAATCGCCGGTAATGGACAAGGTCCCTTCTGAACTGATGATCAAACGTGGATGAAAGGCAACGACTGCAGCAATAACGGCATATGCCAGAAGATCTTGGAAGTGAAGAAGTTGCTTAAGGAATGAACCCAGTCTCTGGTCAACCCCTATCTAAAAAGGGCAACCTCAAGCTGTACGATAATTACTGCACAATTTGCTTACAGAAGAGAAGGCTGGATTCAGAGTTGTGAACACAGTGGAAAACAAGCTCTACGAAAGATCAAGAGCATACAAGATGGAGGTCAGCACGGCAAAGTCGAAGATCATGGTAAATATAACGAACAAAACCGGCGCAGACATAACAATGATCGTCGAGATACTGGAAGAAGTGTCCACCTTCAGGTACTTAGGAGCAACCTTATCCAAGGATGGACACAGCACTGCTGAGGTCAAAATAAAAAATGTCATGGCAACTGCAGAGATGGCTTGCTTTTAACAGTAACCATAGAGCATACGTTTTAGTACACAATTTTTAATGATTTCAGTTTAGTAGGGAACCAACATTTCAATAATTTATAAAATAATCTAATAAAAACACTTGAAGCAAATCATAAGTTAGGAAAATATTTTAATAATTTGGAAATTCTGGAATTGATCATTTGCTTTAAAGCTAACTTCTTGCGATTTTCATACCAGAAGGCTCGGTTACAAGTCCAGAAAAAACTGTAATAAATGACAGTTTATATCCTCCTCCTCCTCCTCCTCCTCCTCCTCCTCCTCCTCCTCCTCCTCCTCCTCCTCCTCCTCCTCATCATCATCATCATCATCATCATCATCATCATCATCATCACTGCTATCACAACCATCCTCCTCCTCCTCCTCCTTCTCCTCCTCCTCATAATAATAATAATAATCATCATTATCATCATCATCATCATCATCATCATCATCATCATCATCATCATCATCATCATCATCACTGCTATCACAACCATCCTCCTTCTCCTCCTCCTCCTCCTTATCATCATTATCATAATAATAATAATAATGATGATGATGATGATGATGATGATCATCATCATCATCATCATCATCATCATCATCATCATCATCATCATCATCATCATCATCATCATCATCATCATCATCATCATCATCATCATCATCATCATCACTGCTATCACAACCATCCTCTTCCTCCTCCTCCTCCTCCTCCTCCTCCTCATCATCATCATCCACGGGAAGGAACGTGCACTCTTTCCCGTTTTGTACCCTGCGGCCACCTCTCTCAAGGGTTCCCTGGAGCACAGTTTTGCACAGTGAGTCGTGCCTGGTCCAAACCCAGCAAACTTTCGTCTGTTGACGGTCTCTAGAAGTTTTCTTGTAGGCCAACACGTGCTGCTGTCATGTTTCGGGCGTATTTGTGTTTATTGTGTTCAAGGTAGGAGATGTGGAGCAATCTCCAGAGACTTTTGTGTTCAAAGGTGTACTGTGCTCTGTGTCCGCTTGAAGCCTCCAGGTCTCGCAGCCGAACCGTAGGATGGAGACTACGAGGGACTATAGAGCCAGAACCAGATGAATGGGAAGCTGATGGAGCTACTTGTCCATAATCTGCTCCGTCAAGCCATCTCTGCAGTTGCCATGACATTTTTTATTTTGACCTCAGCAGTGCTTTGTCCATCCTTGGATAAGGTTGCTCCTAAGTACCTGAAGGTGGACACTTCTTCCAGTATCTCGGCGATCATTGTTATGTCTGCGCCGGTTTTGTTCGTTATATTTACCATGATCTTCGACTTTGCCGTGCTGACCTCCATCCTGCATGCTCTTGATCTTTCGTAGAGCTTGTTTTCCACTGTGTTCACTGTGTTCACAACCCTAAATCCAGCTTTCTCTCCTGTAAGCAAATTGTGCAGTAATTATCGTACAGCTTGAGGTTGCCCTTTTTAGATAGGGGTTGACCAGAGACTGGGTTCATTCCTTAAGCAACTTCTTCACTTCCAAGATCTTCTGGCATCGTTGCCTTTCATCCACGTTTAATCATCAGTTCAGAAGGGACCTTGTCCATTCCCGGCGATTTTCCTGCCCTCAGACTGCGCACTGCTTCCGTCACCTCTGCTTTTGGTATTAGCGGACTTTCGTCGTCGGCTTCAGGTCTGTGATCATTCTAAAGAAGACTGGGTCTGGTTGAAGCGGTTAGTTGAAGAGGTTTCTGCAGTCTTCATTCCACCTGTTTGGAAATGCAAAACTCTCGCTGAAAAGGTTCCCGTCAGCGTCTGTTATAACACTTGCTGGCTGGTCGTAGTGAGGGTGTTGAGGATGCTGTAGGCATTCTTACTGCTGCGTGTTGTCATATTTTGTCAATGGTGATATATTGCTCATCAGTCCATTCCTCCTAGAGGCCTATTTCATCTTCTTCCTCACCTCCCAGTTTGCTTTCGGGCATTCCGTCCGAGATTCCTTTATAGTGTACTTTTCATGCCTCAGCTCTCTTTTCTTGTCGCTGTGTTTTATGATCTCGGCGGTCACCCATGGCTTGTTCTTCCCCCTCTCTTTCTCAAGATTATTTTTCGACCGATGACAGCAGGACTTCCTTGATGTTTTTGGTTATGGTGTCGATGTCATTATTTACGATGTTCAGGGCTGCAAACTTACCCACTATCTGTGCTTGTAATGTCAAGTCAAATTTAATGAGTGGGTTCTTGGTGATGCGCTTGTTCTTTTGCTACAGCTTGATGGCGGTGAAAACTAAATAATGATCATTCCCGTTGTCTGCGCAAGGAAACGTTGTTGTGTTCGTCTTGTTTATGCTGGACTTGAATCGTTGTGGAGCCAGTATGAAATCGATCTGTTTTTGTTCATGCCCAGATGGAGCATGCAATGTCGCTGTTTTGGATGGTTTGTGTAGGTGCAGGGTGTTTGCCAGTTTGAGTTAGTGGCATCTGACCAACTGAACAAGTCTCAGCCCTCTGTATTGGTAGGCGTCTGGTCCAACCTTGGCGTTCCAGTTGCCTTGGACGTTGATGATGTCTTTCTTCACTGGCCATAATGCGCTCTAAACTCTTTTTCAAATGGTTCAGTCTCCTTGTCTGCATAGTTTGATGTAGGTTTAAAGACCTGAATACTGGTGATGTTGTGTGGTCTCGGTGAGATGCTTATAGAGATGAGCCTGCTTGAGACTGGAGTGCAACTGATGACGCCCTTGACTACCTCCTTCCTAACGATGAAAGCAACGCCGATGTTTCGAATTCTTTCCGCTGAACCATATCTTGTTTCCTTTGTCCGTTGATGTTTCTCCAAAGCCTAGAAACCTGACCTCGGCTAGTGCGATGATGTTCCAGCGGTTGCGTTGCTCGTGAGTAAGTTCGAGGATCTTGCCGCACGCATGGAGTGTTACGAGTATTACGTTCCATGTTCCTATTGATGTTCCCTTTGTCGCCAGCTGATCGATGGACTAGCTCTATTTTTATTTTGCATCCATCCTAGAGACTTGCAGTAAAGTGCGCGGTCATTTTATTTCGGGCCCCGACCGATCCAGCTCTGTATTCTGTTGTCATTTCCTCATTATTTTCTGTCAGTCGACTTCAGTAACTCTTGGCGGCGCCCGTCTCCTCTCCAAGAGCATGAAGTTAGTCGTTCGAAACGTGCCAGTCCCATCACTTCGTTTTGCCCGCCAGAAGAAGCGGTTACCAGCCAGGGTGTGGTTGGTTCAAGATTCCAAAACCAGAAGTATAGTGTCAGATGAGAACTAGTTGTGTCCATCATCTCGGAGAAATTGTATTTAAATTTAACCGGTGCATTTCCGTGACTGTTTTTGTATTCTGTATTGATAAAAATCAAAATCATAAGCAAAGCACACAATGAGCAATATAATGGCAAAATATCCGTGTACATTAAAATTAGACAAATACGTCTGCATGAGTCTTTATAGCGTCCAATCGTCACGGATAAATGCTTTTATCGTGACATTTCGTAGAATGTAGAATAAAAAATAGTACTCATAACTGAGATATTCTAGATTGAAAAGTTTTGTTTAAGAAAAGTCGACATGTTACTGTTGCTTTAGAAAATTCTCCAAGTGTAAATTGAAAACGCTTACATGGCGATAACGTAACGTATAATTCAAAAAACGGAAAGCAAACAATAATGGGAATACTATTTTGTCAAGAATGCATGAAACTTCGATGTAGCTTGCAGAACTTGCTTTTAAGCTCTGATAATTTCAAATGGGTTGTCTTTAACCGCCCAATTTAATGTTATCAAAGTGTGAAGGCAGTTTCTTTAATCTAAATCAAAGCTAAATTCATTCTGGACAAAATAGCATTTCCATTATTGTTTGTTGCCCAGTGGGATCATTATTTTTACGACGAAGCCGTGTAAGCGTTTTGAATGAAGAAATGCGTTAGTGTATATCAAGATTCTCAAGCAAAGCCTATACTATATTGTGTAATTGTATATCATACATTTAAATGCAAATCTACCATGCATAATGAGGCTGACTTAATCTGGTTATTTGACCCTGCCAGTGTGCGTCAAATGCTTGCAAGTGGATCTGTAGTCCATTATCGCTTGAAAATATATTTTTGTTATAATCAGTGAATTGTTTTTCGTATGGACAGGGCAGTGTGAACATAGTTAATACTGTCTTGAGTAGTAATTCAATAATTGGTTATTTAACAAACCTTAAAAGTATATTTGAGGGTTTTTATTGGTAAATATTTTAATATGTCACATCGATATCTTAAATTGAAGACATTAAATTTCTCGTTTAATTTTAATGATCAATATTTAAAAGACATGTTGATTCACTTCAGATTGAAAATAATCCTGCAACCTCGGGATATACCAACGGAGGGGTAATTTTGAATTGCGTAATGCCTTCCATGTCGTTTATACATTAAAATATTGTAAAATGCAATATGCTGTGTGTGTCTTTCCATGAAGGCAGGTTTCACCGATTTCGTCATAATAAAAATATGTTGAAATGTGATGAAAAATGGAAAACATAATATAATGAGCAATATGATGTCTTTTAGCAAAACTGTTCTTGATTTATGCACAAGTTCCTTATTTTGCATCTAATTATCATATTCATTGTGTGATTTAACATAAAATAATGTATGAAAAACAAACAAACACACGCATACGTTAACATGATTTTTTTGTTACCCAAACTACAAGTCAACATTAAAATAGCCATGCAGTTATGAAGGCTGGACTGTTTATTCAGTGCTTGTCGCGCATCATCCGACGATTTCTACGTCCCCGTGTCCCCTGAGAAATGAGAGTGAAAAAAATAGTTACGATGCACCTAAATCTATTCTGAAATAATATCATGTATATCATAAAACTTCTTCTAGGATCATCAGCAAAGATAGCAGATAAACGTGGACTTTCTTTTGTGTCTTTATCTATTAAATACGAACAATAAAGCCTATTAAGCTAAACAAAACACATTTGTGACATTTTTTGTACACGATACAAAAGCGATGCACTGCTTAGGTGTAGTACCTGCTTGCATACACCACAAAGTGGGGGGAAGAGCATTGGAGATCGACCCAACGATACTGAACACCATAACCAAACACAGCGCAGTCCTCAGCGTAGTGATTACCGGCATCTCCCGGCACGAAGTCTGTAAGAAGTTAACGAAATATTCTAAAAAGAATTTTATATTACAAAAGTAAAAACTCTCAAGTTCTCCACTCAATAAACGTGAAATTTATATAAAAACGTGAACTAACTTAAATACAATATGATTTAAATCCTCGATATCGGTCGTACACGCGACATGCCGTCTTAACGATGATGACTGATAAGGTGTAATTCAAACCAGCTTTAATTCGCCAATGACCTTTTTGCTATGGAGAATAATTTTACCGACGATGCACAGACTGCTAACGATGAGCATTTGTTGTTAATTATTTTGAAATGACCAAGAAAACCTTACTATTTAAAACAGAAAGGACAGCCTTAATATACAGATGATATAAAAAATGTATTCCCCATGCTTCCACAACTTGATTACGTATGCATATATGTATATAACCTGTGTACGTTGCTACATCGTCCGTGTCGAACCATTTCCAAACTCCTTCTACTTCTTCATCTGTAATTCCGACCCACCAAATAGAATCTGTGGTGAAAAAGTATAACCTTGTATATGATATTTTGAAAATAATTACCAAAATAATGATAAGTGGAACAGCAGATATGTACTTAAGTAAATTTACATAAGGTAAATACAATTGCCCATAATTATGGAATTTCAACGATTGTTTCAAAACAAATTGATTTGAAACAATCTTAGAAAGGTATTATTAAAGCTATATAACAACTTCTGGTACATAAGTATACTTTGCCGAAAGTAAATATAATTGCATATCGAGTGCACAAAAAATGAATATTTAAACAGAAGAAAGTGTTACTCTTTGCCTTATTCGTTGACATTACACAGAGAACATAAACGCTGCTGGCAATCTTAATGAAATTTAATATCATTATTATTTTATGCTCATATCATCTGAATAAAAGACCTAAAACGTTATTTTATCAGGAATGCCTGTATTTGTTTTCAAAAGTTGTGTTACTTGGGTAAATCTTGTTAATTACATGAGACAGATTGAAAAAAGGTAGGTTAACGTAATAGAGCCATCCAAGAAGGACCTGGTGGTCATTAGGTAGGGTTGAGTCGATCTTCATGATGCCTTTGAATTAAGTAAATCGAGATCAGATTGCATACCAAACACCTTTGCAGTATTCGTAATCTATTAAATTTTATTTTTAGAAACATTAAATATAGAACATGTAAAAATATCATGCTATGTTTTGCCAGATTCACCAAACATTAATAAAACTAACCAGCAGCAATTGATACGATCGCTTTATCTTTGTGACTAATGTTGACCAAGGTGCTCTACCGTACGTCTGTGGTGATCGCCTTATCAATAATGTGTAAGCTAAATGTATACTTTGCTCTTTGGAGTTTCCGCTCAATGCTTCCCACGATGCTCCGCAATGTGACAGGCTCGTATTCATCACCATCACTCTTGCGAATGGAGAGCAGATATGTGGCAAGATATTCATCAAGATGGTCGACTGATAAATTGTGGATTGCCTTCGTTTCGCCTTTCTTCGCAAGATATTGTTGAAATCGTCTGACATCTGCCAGTGTTTTCCGGATAGTGTTTTTGTTATCTTCGGCTTCAATGAATTTTTTTACATCTTCGGTTGTTATTTCTGTGGCGTCTGATATGTTTTCACTGTTCTCAGTTTTTGATATTGTTTTAGTAAGGGATTCTAAATGACTTTTAGTAAAATTTACATTTGCATTCGTGCTTTCATCGAATTGTTCATTAAACACACTCGGATTTATTCCAAACTGATTGGCAAAGTCTTCCTCTGACATAACAACTTCCTCCATTAAACCGTCCCAAACGATGTCAAACTTACCCCCATTCACAAAGTCTGACATGGTAATGTTTATTTATTGTATTAATATATGTTTTTATGTTTAAGTCCTTATTTTGACAAGAAATTAGCTTTTAACTAGCCTAGATTTATCAAACACAATTCCTGTGGCAGACTGTAGCAGACGACAAATCATATTTGTAACCTTAATAATAATATATTATTTCAAAATTAATTCATTTTTAATGCATATTACAATTGGTTTTATTGTGAAGTGTGTTACTATTTTATTTTGAATATTTTTACTACTTTTTTATTGTTTGTTTTATTTTTTTGGTCTGTTTATATTAAGTGCTGAATTTTTGACATAACCTTTGACCTTTGATGTTTGCAAATGAAGGCGTGTCAAAAAAAGTAGTCCGTTGGTTACGTGACGTCATCAGCATGTACGTATTCATTCTTAATATTTTGAAAAAACGTTTTTTCTGTTTTTGTTGCTGTTTGTGGATTAAATGTAATACCTCTTGGTATCAAATTGTTTGTTTTGATAGATCTGATTCAGTTTTACAATAAAACAAAACATTGTAATTAAGTCTTAGTAGCCTCCACACATGACTGATATATGAACTTCCTGTTGACCGTGATATAAAAAAAAGATATCAGGCAACAGGATATCAAGCAGATATCAATGTGGTGGTATGATAAAAACCAATATCAGGTTAATTGCAAATGTAAATGCAATTTTCAAAATTTGACCTTGAAATGGCAATACCATTGACTTTACTTACGTGGATAATGTTTAAAAGATCTTTAACTTAATTTTCAATTTCATAATTTCTCATTTCTTTTACAAGTATTTGCTTTTTTAAGTTAGTCATTTTTAAACAGTTAAAGTAATGTAAAAAAAAATCTTTGTTGACAACCTTAACCGGAACAAGTAAATAATGTCTTAAGAAAATATTGAAAAACACTCGATTTGCGTTCAAACACTTGACCTCCCGATAGCTGGGCCGCGCGACCGCGTCTATTAGTATGGTCATTATGTCAAATCTTGACAGGTGCCAAGTCCGTGTAATACATTATCAGATATCAAGTACGACATATATACGTTTTAAAGTAATTTGGTTAAGTGGAAGTGTAACTGACGTTCATTTAGTAGTAGTAGTAGTAGTAGTAGCAGTAGTAGTAGTTAATAGAAGTTTTAGTAATAACAGTATTTGTAGAGGTAGTGGTCATAGAAGAAGTAGTAGCTGTTGGTGTAGCAATCGTCGTTGCTAATGTCAGTTTAAACCTATTTATTCTTGCTTGATTGGATCAAAAGCCTAAGGCTTATTTAAACGCTTGGTTTATTTAGATGGGATGTAAAGAATCCTCTCCCAGTTGGATAGAAGCCGTGACACCATAGCAACTACGCCACGTCCACCTTTTATATTCATATAAAATTGTTAGTTTTGTTGTTGGTATTGTTGTTGGTATTGTTGTTATTGTACTAAAAGTGGTGGTTCGGAAATTTACAAACAAGATAAATATTCGGACAAAATAAAATTCAACAGTTACAGTTGACCGCGACGCTAAGTAAAGTTGTATTCCCTCAAGGGAAGCAAGGATGACCGTTACAAACCGAATGGGTATTGGTCAATAACCGTATCTATTTAAACATTGGTGTCAGATTCAACACCATAAGGACTATGAACATGACGCAGTTTCGACAAAGTTTCTTATCAGGATTTTTCACAGTGGTATCGCTTTAAGTGTTATCTTTGCTGGCTTTAAATTATTTTCATAAATTGAAGTTTGAAACGGGGTTGTTGTGATTTTTTTCAGCATAGCTGTCAACCCCAGCTTTTCACCTTAGCCTTACCTTTGTAAGCGACCAACCAATTTGAATATACAATTTCCCGCCGGTAGGCCTGAAACTTTTCGCAGCAAAAAACGTGCAATCAACAAACATATTTCACATCAACATGTTAATATGTTATTCCATCGACATTCTATTTTTGGGAAGTATAGGGTATGAAAAGGGATACTACAGTTCGTTTAGCAACGATGTTAACTGTGTATTCAGCATGAAACAATTTTATCTCCAATGATAAGGTTTGAGAGATAGAGCAGTTTCACACTCAATTCTCGACATCAATACAGAGAGTGTACCCCTTTATATTTAGAAGAATGTCAGCGCCAAAGCGTTTGTACTTAAAGGCTGTGTTCTCATATTTGGTCATTACTACGATATTGCATTCTGTGCACTCATAAATTTTAGATCATATAAGTATTGTTGTTCAGTGACATGATATACGCTTTGACGAAAATATTTAAAATTGTTTTCGAACTTGACCGTTAAACACGTAAAGCTTTAAACAAGACGTCATTCCATCAGTGGACTTGTTACCTCACTTTAATGCATTGCATTCCAACCCGCAAGGTATCAAGGTCAGTTTGCGGTCATTTACAGAAATCGTTATATAAACGCTATCGCGAAAACTATGTGCTCTTGAAGTTTATTTTGATAAAAAAGATACTTAATACAAATATTCGGCGATATTACTATGGTACGTCAATCATAGATTTTAATTTGTCTTCAACAATTGCATGAAAAGGACCAATTTTGATCAATTTAATAAGAAATATTTATCCATTTAGACCAATATATTAAGCATGAGCACGATGATTCACGATACAATTAATAATGGAATCAAATAAGATTCGAGTGTTGCCGACTGACCTATATGCTTTCATTTATTTTCATGCTTCTTGTGTTTTTCTATTCTGTAAATATAAATATCTGAGTAATAATATCTAATAAAGCGAAATAAGTAAATATATTTCTTGTTTTCATTACATTTAAAAAGCGCCTTTCATGTGAACATAATCAGTTTCAGATTTTATAATAATGTATTGATTGTAAGTCTTTTTTGCATAGTATATAATTATATCTTCGTACAAGATAGAGTGAATGTAAATAAAAACACGTTTAATCTGCGTGCGTTGGGACCAAGCGTTTAACGAACTGATTTAAAACAAACTGCAGCTTTTTTTTATTTTAGGTAGACTAACCTGTTTCGTTTTTATCTTACCATTTAACTTTTGCATGGCACCTTACGCTGTCTTGAAAGATATCAAAATGTCAAGCAATGTACACTTGAAGCACAGGTTCCACAATTTATGACGAATTTTATGTCTGAGAGAAACGTCGGCATCAGTCTAGGTTAAACACATGTGCCTCATTATTTTGTATTATTCAGCACATCATTGTGGACATACAGGTCACACGATCATACCTTTAATATTGTTATAATCGATAGTAAACGTGGGAATTAAAGTCTATGCCCGATCAATATACAATATCGTTTACATAACAACTTTAATATTATGCTAATATAACGTCCATGACTGATAATGCATAAACGCTCAGTCCACGAAGAAACGAGTATAAGAGTGTAGGCCGCTATAAACAGTTTACATTCTTTGTAGGTGAAATAACAACCGTGGATGATCGGTTTACATGCGCTTGACGCTTGTTAGTGCTTGTGTTCTGTGTATGTCGGGGGGGGGGGGGGGGGGGGGGGGAATGATCTACCTATCAAGAAAGGTTAAAATTGGTAAAGAACACTCAATAATTCCCACCGCATAACAAACACTTCGCCTGAATTCAAGCACCCAGTGGAATACGATTTGGAAACTATCGTTTCCTATTACGAACAAATAAAAGCAAACTTTGACGAGTTTCGAGACATAAACGACATCAACGACAGTCATCAAATAATTATATGAGTCGCGTTCTGAGAAAACTGGGCATAATGCATATGCGTAAAGTGTCGTCCCAGTTCGCACAGGCTTATCAGGGACGACACTTTCTACCTTAAGTGGATTTTCGTGCAGAAGAGACTTCCTTTAAACGAAAAATACCATAAAAGCGGAAAGTTTCGTCCCTGATTAGCCTGTGCGGACTGCACAGGCTAATCTGGGATGACACTTTACGCACATGAATTAAGCTCAGTATTCTCAGAACGCGACACAATTATAATCATCATCAAATACAAGAATGAGTCGAGCTTTGACCAAAGGTATTTATATATCTTAAATGTAAATAACACTAATTATAATAGCATTATCTTATACTAGCAGTGATAAACAGAATAACACGTTAGCAAGGAAGATAAGAAGCATGTGAACACGTACAATGCGTGTATATTGATAACTTAAACTCCTATTTCTAAACAATTTAAAGTACATTAATACTCAAAATCTACGAATATTTCGCAAAATAAAGTTTCCCCATAAAAAATCAGTGTTCCTTATAGCAATAGCCCAAATTTCCCCGCTAGATGTGGTAGGGTAACATAGTTTTAACGAGATACATAATGCTCGTTTTTTATTTTCTGTGGCACAATATATTCAATTTTTATTTCCTGCAACGATATCCATCCGAACAACACACGAACACTAACATGGTACATGAACATGTGTTTAACATATAGTCCCACAGAAAAGAGCATTTTGTATCTTGTTAAATCTATGTTATCAGACCACATCTAGAGTTAAAATGTTTGCTATTGCTATAAGGAACATTGATTTTTTCATGTGTTAACTTTATTTTTCGAAATATTGTACGAAATATTCGTTGATTTTGAGTGTTAATGGGCTTTTAAATATCCACTCAAAGTGAGCTTAAATTAACTTTAGGCTAGTATACAAACTAATTCAAATATATTTATTTAATTGCCATCTTTCTTCAGAGCATGAACACAATTTGAGATGCTTAATAATCTAAATATAACTTTTTTTTAAATACAATAATAGCTATAACAATAATAATAATAATATAACTAGATGGATGAGATTTATTCTTATTTTGAATCTGGCGTCGAAGGGTAAATAACGTAACGCCATGTAGTACAGCCTGTTATGTCCTTAATTTTTAAATCACTTTATATTATATGTCGTCATAAAGCTTAGCACTCGATGTCATATTTTATAAATGTGTCGTCCTAAAGTACTATCAGTGACGTGAGTATTATGGCTGGATTCGTATTTATCACTGTTCCTTCGTCGAAGAGGCTAGCAGAATGTGTACTGCAGGAACTGAAACAATCCAAGGCTGAGGGATTAACGTAATCATTCAAATAATATATTATATTTTCAATAATTTTGTTATTAATGCAATAAGGTAACATATTTTTTTAATTGTTCTCGTTATAATTTTTAGAGATTGACTTAGTAACAAATTCAGACAAAGAATCCAATAGTAGGTATTGGAAAAGTAAAATAAGTAAAAGTAAAAAAATACATATCGTTCGCGGTCGACAGGGTGAAATGATGCTGTTAGAAAACAAGAGGGCCAAAAGCCCTTAGGCGCTCACTTAAATCTCAAAAGATCTTTGCTGTTCTGAACTGGTCATGCTTCCCTATAAAGGCAAACCGCCGCTCCACCCAAAGCACCTCTTTTCCATTTTAAACTCACTCTAGTTATCATGAGAACAAAGAGTCTGAGCACGTAGAATTATGATCTGACAAAATTGTGACTTCAAAGGCTTCACATGGTTCCAATAGAGCCATTAAAGGAAACTGCCTCGCCATCGGAGTCCGTATTTTTCACCGGACTTGAACGCTTTTCAAATTTGACCAAGGTATCACTCGAACAAATTGCTTAAAGGTCCCATTGTGAATGCGCGAAGCATGTGACTTCTAGAATGCTCAGAAGGTTTCAATCAAGCCATTTAAAGAACTGACAAGCCTCACGGCAGCCCTGTTTTTTTAACGGACCGGAATCATTTTCGAACACATCATGGATACTATTAGACCAAATACTCTGAGCAAGTTTCATGAATATAATAGAGTTTCATGTGCCTAATAGAGTTATCACAAGGTTTTAAATTTCGACATAATGTAAACTACCCCGCCGTCTGGCTGGCATGTTTGTCAACGGACTCAACCCATTTTTGAACTCGGCTGAAAAATAATTTAAACAAATCATCGGTCAAACTTTCGTAATGAGTGAAAACAAATGTGACTTCTTGAGTGCTCAGAAGCTTTTTATTTAGTTTGACCATTTTAATTAGTTTTTCATCACACCTACCTAGAGTTTTCAACTCGGCTGAGATATTTCGGGACAAACGTTCTGACCGAGTTTAATGAAGATTGAACAATATATTTCGCCTCCAACGTGTTCACAAAGTAAATGTGGACGACGCATGACTCACAAATAACAAGGACAAACGGTGAGCACCACAACTTGTCATAAGAACATAGTGCTCTCGTGAGCTAAAAATAAATAAGCACGGCAAGCGTACCTCATTTCTGGAGAAATGTGCTACATCTGTTTGACCTCCAGTTTTCAAGTGTTTTTCCTTGAAAATATCTGAAGAAAACATAAGTGATAACAAGTACTCTCTAATTTAATCTGTATGTCGAGCTGTCGAGCACATCACTCAAAATAAATTGATTAAATAAAAAATAATTTTACTTTGATACAATAAACCAACATGTTCGAACTGTATAAAAACATAAACAAACGGGACATGTTCACGCATTGTGCTGTTAATGCATACAATCTTAAAACATGTCGAATGTATCAATTTATGCGTTTCACACAGAATTCATCAGGAAAACGAACACGAATTATACTCTTATTGAATAAAACATTAATTATGTCCTGAATGGATACAGCGTATTCAAAAGGTCCAAGTACGAGAATCATGCCCCTAATGCAGTCTGTTCAGGATTTATGCTGTTTTTGCTCATCGGTATCTAAGGTTTGGAGATGAAGCCTTAAAACTTCAATTTAGTAATAAAGGTATCTTATTAAATTTAACTTTCTAAGGGACAACAAATGTGTAAAAATACCTATCTAAGTGGTACAGGGTTAAAGAATAAATCATAATCATACGCAAAAGAAAACGAATTATGCATAAAATTAACACAAACATATCAAAGAATGTTACCAAATTTTTTCATACATCAAACGTAATAAAGAATGAGATTTGTTTTAATAATGTAAATTTAATCAACAACAAAATTAAAGAAGATCATTTGTTATCGAAAGTTATTGAATTCTTATCCTTAACAGCTAATATCGATAAGTTTTAATCAATGTGTGTAAAAACATTGTGTTCATACTTTTGATTTTAAATCATATTGTCTTAAAAGCTATTAAGGCCACAAAGGTACAATCCACGTTAAATAAGATACAAAAATCTGATATCTATTTGTATCGAAGCTGTCGTTGCGTTTTGTGTGTTTTAAATATTATTTTTTTTATTTTCAGCAACAGCAGAAGGTTCATGGATGGCTCACCGTACATGACGACGAGTTTACACATGACCACAATAAAGTCCTCCAACTCGATCTTTGCGTCCCTGCCCCCATAACGCCGTACTATGGAAGCCAAAACGGTTCGACTCACCGGAAAGCCTGAAGGAGAATGCATATGTTGCGCAGATGGGGTGGATGGGGGTAAATGTGTTACAAATTCAATGTTTCTGATGCCATACATCTTTGATGGTGAATTTAAATATAGGCTGAAGTTTTATTGATAGTTGAGTATTTAAAATGAAATAGCTCGATTTGATTTTATCGCAAAAGTGTCTCTTTTAAAGTAAGGCAGCAAAATGACGATAACTTACCGAGCCTTCGAAACATCGTTTCTAATTCGATGGCGTCTGCATTATTAGACCGGTTTACGTCAAATTGTCGAAACACAGTCTGGAAAATAAGAAAACATTTTGTGCAATACAATGTTCCATACTAATTATTAAATCGTTTGCTCCTGTGGTTTCAACTAAAATGGTTTGCTCTATAGGTATATACAAACCATTATATTATTGCTCAGGGCCAGTTTTGACCCCGATGCGTGATCTGAACAAACTTATAATTATATAATAATATAATGAGAACAATCAATTTTAGACATTTGCAGTTGAAAAATGAGTGTTACAATTGTATCTTTTACGTGTGGTGATAAAAGTCGTAAATTCACAACTTCATATCATAAGGTAACATCGGTACACCTTTAAAGGGGCCTTTTCACGTTTCGGTAAATTGACAAATTAAAAAAAATGTTTCAGATTAGCAAATTTTCGTTTTAGTAATGATATTTGTGAGGGAACAGTTATACTGAATATTTACCATGCTATAACATATCCATTATATACATCTTTTGACGATTTAAAAACCTGAAAATTATATAGCGTTGCAACGCAAAACGATTGAATAATTTGGGGAGTTTTGTTTTTGTCTTTATATTTTGTTATACTACGAAAATTGGTTATTTACAGTATAAAATTCATCACTCATTGAATGAACGCGGAAGGGCGAGTGGTCAAAGCGATAGACTTTTACTCCAGCGCTTCAGTGGTCAATGGATCGAGCCGAGTTGAAGGTTACTGTTAGAGCTTTTAAGATCCAATGTTTACATTAAACTATATAATGCATTTAATGACAAACTTCAATGCATGCCAAAATCTGTGAAAAGGCCCCTTTAAATTATATACGTTGAATTGTATAGGGGTACTTTTCCGAAAAAGAAGTTGTCTTCTTCAAGACAGAGGAGCATACAGCCAGTCAGACTTGCAGAGGTAAATAGTGGTTCCAGCACAACGACTCCACATCGTAGCCGTTTAGACCCACATAATCAAATTTCGGTATACAAATAGGAATGTTCCGATGTGCCTACCGTGTATGCTTTGATCTGCCTCACAATGTCCTTGGCCTCGCTGAAGGTTACGTAGCCGGAATGGTTCCTCTGTCGACGAGTTAAGAACAATAGAGAGGAAGAAAGAAGTGCGCATGGCTTCATTACATGAACGCATGCATCAACTGTTGTATTGTAGGTAAAAAAAAAGATAAAAAGTATTGTGTTTTAATGTAATGTAATGCACAGTGATGTGATGTGGCGTTGCGTGGTGTGGCGTGGCGTGGCCTGGCCTGGCCTTGCATGGCGAGGCGTTGCGTGGCGGGACGTTACGTGGCTTAACATAAGATAATATATTGCAATTTGGACACTACTTTTAAACTTTATCCCACATATATATGTGTACGGTTGTAGTTGTGTTTTTTTTTTTGCCTACATTAAAACTATGGGCTTTTTTCTTATCAATAACATATATTATATGTGTCGTTTCACTTAATTCAAAACCTATGCATTTATATTGATGAATCCGCCATAACATTAATCAAATGACACGACTTAAATATGTAACATTTTTTGCCCGTAGCGCTGAATACATTTGTCACACTGAAAGGATACGTCCATTAGTGAAAGAAGACTGCGACACGCTTCCTTACCGAAGCTGATCTTATCTTCTAGAACTGCAATTAAATGTGAAAATTAGAAGAGACATGTTACTTATATCGAAACATTTCAATTAAGTCATCAATTTCTACATTTTGTGAGTTGTAAAAGCCGTAGTGTTTGAAAAGTTGCGCTACGTTGGTCAATAGCAGTAGTAGAAGCAGCACCAGCAGCAGTAAAGTATCAGTATCAGTCGTAGTAGTAGAAGAAGTAGTGAGTAGTAGAACAGTAGAAGTAGGTAGTAGTAGTAGTAGTAGTAGTAGTAGTAGTAGTAGTAGTAGTAGTAGTAGTAGTAGTAGTAGTAGTAGGAGTAGTAGTAGTAGTGGTGTAGTGTAGTAGTTAGTAGTAGAAGTAGTAGTAGTAGTAGTAGTAGTAGTAGTAGTAGTAGTATAGTCGTGTAGTAGTAGTAGGTAGTAGTATAGTAGTAGCTAGTAGTAGTAGTAGTGTAGTAGTAGTAGTAGTATAGTAGTAGTAGTAGTAGTAGTAGTAGTAGTAGTAGTAGTAGGTAGTAGTAGTAAGTAGTAGTAGTAGTAATAGTAGTAGTAGTAGAAGTAGCAGTAGTAGTGTAGCAGTTAAGAAGCAGTAGTAGTAGTAGTAGTAGTAGTAGTAGTAGTAGTAGTAGTAGTAGTAGTAGTAGTAGTAGTAGTAGTAGTAGTAGTAGTAGTAGTAGTACCAGCAACAGTAACAGTAGCAGTAAGAAACATTAAGAAAGTAACGGATACCGCAAATCAAAGTTGATAGCAGAAGCAGATGATATTTCAAAAGGGTGCTGCCCTAGAAATACAGTAAAACATCCACCAAACTATGAAGAACTCGCATTCAAAAATACTTACAATTAACAACGTTTTTGGCAGTTATCACGATGTTTGCAAGCTTACCTGTAAGTGAAGCATCCATAAGAAATGTCTCCAACTCCCGAAAGTCCATTCTACCGTCTTCCCCTGCATGTTTTCGGTATAGTGCCTCTAGCGGATCGCCGATGGGACGTGACGGGGGCTGGTATTAACAACGATCAGAGCGTTGTGAATTTTATTGTGCATGTAATGCAAAGAGAAGAGCACGTACAGAGTAATACAATCGTATTATAATAAATACTTTGACATATGACAGAAACGGCTATACATTATTATACGGGACTCTCTCATACAATAAAAATCCTCCACAACAAAAGATCCAGAATATGGAACGACTGCATCCTGGCGAAATGTTTAAAAAGTGTTAAAACGATGATCAAAAGCGTTAGTATTTTGCCATTCTGAAACAAATGCCAAATACAAACAAAATGGCGTTTACCACAAAAATGGTACTTCAATTAAGAAATGGAAATGCATACCGTAGGACTACCGTGTTCGTCCATGACTCTGAAATAAAAAGTTTACAGAGAATTGTTCTTTCGAAAATAACTATTCAAAGTATGTTTACAACTACAATGACATGCTCATTTGCTGTTTCTTTACTTGGTCATGGTGTTAGCAGCTTGAGTGATACGTGAACCATAGCGTGTTTGGAACAAGTACATTGAAACAGTAGAATTAGAAGTAAATACGATTTATATTTCCTTTCGATCTTAGGATCTGGGGCCGTTTCTGATACAATAAGAAACTTACGTGCAAAAAAACCTGAAAACATAAGATTTACGTCACTTTTCGAATTTTGTAGAAACGCTACTGAATTAACGTTTTGCACTAACATGATTTTTGAACGTACGTAGTTCTAAGAAACGGTCCTCTGGTGCGGTGTGATTTTGATATTAAAGAAAAGTTTTATGCTGATAAAATTTGAGATCATATGCTAACGAACGCTTCATTCTCTTACTCGGATTCGACTTCCTTCTCCGTATAAACTCTTAACAGGAAGTCCGCTTCCTGATGAGGATTGAATGTGCTAGGAATGATGACGTAATATCCGGGAGCCAGCTGAAACCTGCGCGCGACTTCCCGATAGTGCTGGTAGGTGCCGGTTCCCTCTCGGTGTATCAGAGCCGACCGGGGTAAGGACTTGCCGTCTAGCGGGCGCCTTTGTCGACTGTCAACCTTAAGTCATAACAAAAGATTCAGTATAATGCAATTAAGTGTCGGAAAATGTTAAAGGGTTTCATATTTGTATAAGTTTAAGAAACTTTGTATATGCGTATTACTAGCGAAAGTAAGTCATAACAGTAATCACAATGTACGGCGGAGTTTTTTTATGAACAACAACCGAATGTCGCATTGGATAAACTAAACAGATATGACAAACAGTACATTATTTTTGTTTGCTATACCTTATCGAATATAACTACTCGTATATTCTCAGTCGTTTTTTTTTTGTAAATTTAAACCTGTTGTAAATGAAGATTGTGAATCGATATTCAGTGAAAACCGTTAACAATATTTTTAATAACAGTGACTTTGATATTGACCCGACTTACCCAAAATACAATCAAAAACTAGCTCTGCGAGTAAGCGAACTACACACGTGCAGAGTAATTTCCAAACTTAAATCAAGTTATTAACCCATTTATGCCTAGCGTCTAGAAAAAAGGCCTTGGCAAACAGCGTAGACCCATATGAGACGCCTCATGATGCGGCTGTTTGCTTAAAGGAATTTCTGTAAGAAATATTCTAAATATAGAAATAAATATTCTAGACATCTTATTTTGGAAATAAATTGATCCAATTAAGAAGGATGGGAGAGTCCACTATGCATAAATGGGTTAAACTAAAACCGGTTTTCATTTTAGTAACAGTGACATTAACCTGGATCCGATTGGCCCCGAGTACAAGCCAAAAATAGGTCTTTATGTCAACGTGCAATACCTAACGTTTCAACAAGATTGGTACAGGCAAAATTAAGTTATTGACAGAAAACCACATTTTCGCCCGTAGTATATCCCAAATTAATGACCTTGATTTTTAACGTCGTTGAAAACCTTGTGTAAATGCTTATCTTTTCACTAATAACCAGGTACCCTGTGTAACAAATAAAAAACACATTGTAAGGTTGGCCTTTACCTGGTACACATCGAAGCCGACGGCGACCTTGCTCTCCACATCCGGTCGCTCCTTCTCCATCAGCGAAACCATCATGGTGCACAGCTTGTGGCCGTCCGTCGCATCCGTTTCCGCTAGGTGAACTTGGAACTGGGGGTTCCGCCAGTACAGGTCTGTCCATTAGAAATAACCAAAATTATGTTTAGTCAAAAGCACATTTAGGTGTGAACAAACGAGTGAACAAGTGAACGCACGAAAGAACAAACGAACGAACCAAATAATTGAATGCGTAGACATATACGTAAACTGCGTCACAAACGGTGTGTTCCCCCTGCACAAACTAATAATTCAAGATGGTGAAAACAATTTTGGAAAAATCAACTACGTTTTAAAGTTATAGTTCAAAGGTTATAAAGTCTAGCCGCATAATAACACGTTTTAACGTAGAACGTTTGCGATGTTGTGTACAATTGCAAGATGGCGCTATGTCGATGCCTTACCATTAACGTTGCGTATATTGTTGTTTTTACATTCGCAAACGCACACAAACACACTTTAATCAAATAAAGAGTACTACATTTATTGACCTCTTCTTATCCTCCATGGCTATAACTATAGACGATTTAAATTACCTTATTTTTAATTTTACTTTATTTTTTATGAAACACATCACAACAAATCTGTTTAAGGCTATCAGAGACCTATAGAATACACAGATTGGAAACTTCTTCTCCGCTATAGCTATATTCAATCAAATATCGCGGCGGGCGTGACTCCGCGAGAGTCAAGTGACATTGATTTTGGGCATGCCGGAGACAGCTATTGTCGGCCATTTTGTCACGAACTACGATCAATCTGTGTATTTTATAGGTTTGTGAGGCTATGGATCAATACTTGTTTCTGTATATTTAGTGTTCGACAGTGTACCCTGATTGGGCGGGTTCCCGCACCCCCCTGCAGTGACCCCCTTGAGCCAGGCGTCGTGGTACATCGTCACACTCCAGTTCTTCTTGTTCTGAAAAGAGCATTGTATGAGTTAAACTTAGAATGCGTTAGTTCCGATAGATCACCACTAAATATAAGCGTTCGCTTATAAATAATTACATGTACTCGATTTTCCAAGAAAGAGCATACAGTGTTTTTACACAGGAATTCGTTTACATCTAAAACTGATATTTCGCTTCATTTATCATTTTCTTAGTTTATCAGAAAATTTCACTATCACATTCGCATGGAGGTCTTTCGGCTGTGATAGTTTCAGCTTAATCTTCCCATTAACGGGTAGATGAACGGACGATTTCGATTCTAAAATGTGACCATATTGTTGGGTCTAATATTTCGCAAAGGTGGCCTGATACAAGCATATGTGCTTTCAAAAATAACGAAAACGGACAAGGCAAACAATCAAATTTACATATAAAATATACGAGGGGTGATAATCTGGTATTCCCCACTAAAGCAAATTTGTTTTATTACAATTAAAGGAACATATCCATCAAAAGTGAAACCTTTTTTGCTACAAACAGTTTAAATTTGAATCTTATGAAAGTGCAAAAATATATATGATGTTTAAAATGAGAATAACACAATGGCATTAATACCAAGTGAATTATCTAGTTCTTGTTTTTCAGTTTTTTCTGGATCATGAAAAGTAAAAGGTATGAAGGTGAAATATGAAGATGTCTCCTTACCGTGAGATTCGAAAGCTCTTGGTTGACCCCGTCTGGCTGCAGATGGCACATCTGACACTCGTCGAAGTTGGCGATGAAGTCCTCGTATGACATCCTGTAGCAGACGAGCGAGAGAGGATCATGGATTAATATGATTCAAAGTATGAAGATGGGGACCGTTCATAAAATATCGTAAGATTGTCTTAATAATTATGCAATTGTTATGCACGAACGTTCTTTCGAAAAAATATCGTATCTAAAGCAGAAAATATTGGATTTCTTATAGGAGACTTGATCTACGATGTCCGCTTACCTTCGTGCGTAAAACATAATTTTAAAAAAATCCCCTCAGATGCTTTTTGAATATCAGTCCTGGAATAGTATTAACACACTAAGTAGCGTTTAACAAAAATACCAGATTCTACGCTTATACCATCGAAATGGGGGGAGCCTAAGTTTACTTTTCTATACGTGCTAATGATAATTGTATTTCTCTCCCTTTACTATGAAAAAACCACGCGTTATTACGACCAATACAATGACGTGTCCGCTAAATGCCCGGAACATATCAGTTTATATAAAACCACTTACAACACAAAACAAGAAACATATACTTTCCACCGCAGTGTGTTTTTTTTACCTTAAAGGGGTGACCTTGACCTTCAGGCAGCAGGATAGAGTCATGCATGCATCGCATCGTCTCAATTATAAGCATTTTAAGTTTCTTAAAAACCGTCAAACGGTTGAGGAGATATGGACCGGACATAAAAGTGTTACGGACAGACTGACGCCAGGGCTGATGGACCGACGATGACAATTCGTATAATCCCCTCCCGCTTCTCGGCAGTTGATTAATAAAAATAAAAGTAATAAATTTATACCAGAATTCCCCGTCGTCATCCACTGTTATATTCAGCTTTACTTTCAATTCCCTGGGGAGCTTTCTTATTTCTGGAGATCTGAAATCAAAGTTAATAATTATTCGAAGACTACGTACTGTATGAATGGAATTATTACGACCGGAAATGTTTAACTAAACAGACGCATTGAATGGTAACAGCTTAATCATGGAGCATTTAAACTCTTACAGAATCGATATATGATGAAAGATAAGTGTGAAAGAACTAATAAAAAGCATTTCAAAAGTAAAGGAAAGTTTCAAATGTTATAGAATACATGTGTTACTACTGCCCACCCTTGCAAAATAGGAATTTGCAATAAAACACGCATGATGCATGAACATACTTACAACGGTAATTAACTGAAGTACCGAATTAAATTTAAAATATTTGACGATATACAAAATGTACCAGCATCCCATTCCGCCCCTTCCACGTGACTTACGTGTCCGACCAAGCTCCGTTCCACTCCTTACGGCCCCACGGGTTCCTTATTCGCAGCAGACGGTACTTCCGACCGTTCAGTGGAACCTTATGGAAGAAAATTAACGGTAATTAACAAAACGGTAATGTTGAGGACAGTGTCCATGATCGAGTCAACGCCAGAAATAATGGATAAGATAACGCAATACTTTTATAATTATAACGAAGAAATTATTCAAGGTATCCGGAGATAAATAACATAAATACGTAGATTATACACACACAAAATAACAAATATACACTTATTAATATTATGATTTTTATTTACTTAAGAATTCGCTTATTATTTGTAACCATTGGAGAAATTTTGACAAGAGTTGTCGCTTATAAACATACACATGTACTCGCCTCTGATAGCGCGGTGATACTATATGCGTGGCCCATGTAAAGTCCGTTACTTCTGCGCTCCTCCGGATGCGAGGAACCTTCCGGTAACTAAACAGAAATATGAATAACAGGAAAAATGTCCATAAATAACCAAACACTTTTGACCATACGTCCAAAAAACATTCAGTAAACCCTACTTAGTCTTCACTTTTAAAAAACTGACCTTTTGAATCGTGCGTTATACTTATATTGTTGTACAGGCTTTGCATTTGCTAAGAATTTGGCAATGATGGACATCTTACGTTGCTTAAATTTATGACCCAATCCTTTGGCTTTTTCCGCAAAAATCATTAGCTTCTATTACTATTTCAAGATATCACTGTAATTTACATGTGTTTAATGGTGTATACGTGTGTATATATGCAGAGGCGTATTTAGGTGGGGGGCTAGGGGGCTAAAGCCCCCCCCCCCCAGCTGGCTGGCTAGATACGATTTTACAAAAAAATGAGCCCCTTACAGTTTTAATCCACTTGTGTTTCTTGTCACATGCACCTAATTAAGCCATAAACAGCTGTCGATTTGTGTGATTAGCCCCCAAGCATGTGTACAGACGATCTAACCTTCACCAGCTAAACTGCACGCTTCATTGACTGTAAGTGATAAACTGCTCTATTTGAAATCAGTGAAATTCAACAGCACATTTAATAAATTGCATTTTTTTTTTACAAACTGCTTTGATGTTGATCCATAGTTTTTGAAATTAAAAAGGACTCAAAAATGAAGAATTACTTTCCTAGTATGAAACTAAATCATTTTCATAATGGAACGCCAACAGGCAAAATTTGAATCCATTTGGAACAATAAACAAAAAACTAATGAACCAACTGAAAATGAGTCTGTTGCTGCTATCAGGTACTTTCCAAAAAAATTGATTGTGTTCAAATTGTACTTTTTAATTTCATGAAAAGAAAATTTATTGAATACTTTGAAGTCATTAATTATCTTCGAATACTTTATATATTTTCAGCTTATCAATGACTTTGCCTTATTTGACAGTTTTTGAACCACAAGACTCAACAAGGTATACATAATATGATTACAACCAAGTTTGATAAATATCCACCCATCCAACAGGGTGACCTAGTAGGATATCCAACAAGGTTAAATAGGAGGTCCACCCATCTAACACTGTTAAAAAATTTCTGGATAAAGATTATGTCACCCAACACTTTAGTGGTTTGAGAGACATTTGATGTACCCCTGTGTGTCTGTCTGTCTGTGTGTCTGTCACACTTGATGTCTGAAATCAAGTTCTTGTTTGTTTTACATGCACCTTTATCATGCAAAATGCTGATTAGATAGTAGGATATTGCATCATTTTAAGGTGCCATTTCAAAAAAAAAATCGACGATAGGGAGAGGACACCCCGCACCCTCCCCAGTTGAGCCCCCCCCCCCCCTCTGATAAATTTCTGGATACGCCTCTGATATGCGGGTATATGAAAATAGCAATAAAATAGAAATTAAAAGAACAAAGCTAATATTCAAAGATAAGACCAATATCATGTTTGAGAAGTTTTCGTAGTCGCGGAGATTGGCAATATGACGCAGAAAATGGTCAGTTTAAGACAGAATCTTCATTTTAAAAACTGACCAATGAGAATGGTTGTTCCACATTGTGAGAGCCAGGATTTTCATTTGATGAAAGTAAACTGATACAGACTTAAGCTCAGCTTACGTAAATGCTGCCCCCAATGAGAGAGTGCATCTGAGAGGATTTCCAGAGAAGCTCGTAAAGGTTCTTAGGGATTTCGTAATCTTTGCCAAGGAAGATCGTCTCTGCGATTCCCCCCGTCAGGTCGACCATGGCGTCCGTGAGCTTCCCGCCCTCTAGGGCCTCGTAGCTGCCACGCAATCTGGAGTCATAACAGAATGCATGGAAATCGATGACAATTCAAGTCGCCCGTTGAACCACCAACAAAACGAAAATATTGCATTTACGTAATGGAACAATAAATACATGATGTTCAATTCAACAAAAATCGGGTTTTACTTTGCATATGCCTTCTCGAGAAGTGCTCCCCACAGCTCGTCGGGTTCCTCGACGTTGAACGTGAACAGCAGCCGGCGGCCGTCCGTCGGCAGATAGTCGTCGATAATCACCTCTTTCCAATGGCCATACCACCAGAACTTGAAGTGGAATATACCTGCATAGGATACATAGCGATAATCACCTCCTTCCAATGGCCGCACCACCAGAACTTGAAGTGGAGTATACCTGCATAGGATACATAGCGATAATCACCTTCTTCCAATGGCCGCACCACCAGAACTTGAAGTGGAGTATACCTGCATAGGATACATAGCGATAATCACCTCCTTCCAATGGCCGCACCACCAGAACTTGAAGTGGAATATACCTGCATAGGATACATAGCGATAATCACCTTCTTCCAATGGCCGCACCACCAGAACTTGAAGTGGAATATTCCTGCATAGGAAACATAGCGATAATCACCTTTTCCAATGACCGTACAACCAGAACTTGAAGTGGAATATACCTGCATAGGATACATAGATCAAACCTTCTTCCAGTTGCCGTACCACCAGAACTTGAAGTGGAATATACCTGCATAGGATACATAGTTAAAATCTTCTTCTTCCAATGGCTGCACCACCAGAACTTGAAGTGGAATATACCTGCATAGGATACATAGCGATAATCACCTTCTTTCAATGACTGTACCACCAGAACTTGAAGTGGAGTACATCTGCACAGGATACATAGCGATAATCACCTTCTTCCATTTGCTGTACCACCAGAACTTGAAGTGGAATATACCTGCATAGGATACATAGTTATAATCACCTTCTTCCAATGGCCATACCACCAGAACTTGAAGTGGAATATACCCGCATAGAATACATAGCGATAATCACCTTCTTCCAATGGCTGTACCACCAGAACTTGAAGTGGAATACACCTGCACAGGATACATAGCGATACTCACCTTTTTCCAATGGCTGTACTACTAAAACTTGAAGTGGAATACACATGCACAGGATACATAGCGATAGTCACCTTCTTCCAATGACCATGCCACCAAAACTTGAAGTGGAATAGCCCTGCATAGGATACATAGCGATAATCACCTCCTACCAATGGCCGTACCACCAGAACTTGAAGTGGAATATACCTGCATAGGATACATAGCGATAATCACCTCCTTCCAATGGCCGCACCACCAGAACTTGAAGTGGAATATACCTGCATAGGATACATAGCGATAATCACCTCCTTCCAATGGCCGCACCACCAGAACTTGAAGTGGAATATACCTGCATATGATACATAGTTATAATCACCTTCTTCCAATGGCCGCACCACCAGAACTTGAAGTGGCATATACCTGCATAGGATACATAGCGATAATCACCTCCTTCCAGTGGCCGCACCACCAGAACTTGAAGTGGAATATACCTGCATAGGATACATAGCGATAATCACCTCCTTCCAGTGGCCGTACCACCAGAACTTGAAGTGGAATATACCTGCATAGGATACATAGCGATAATCACCTCCTTCCAGTGGCCGTACCACCAGAACTTGAAGTGGAATATACCTGCATAGGATACATAGCAATAATCACCTCCTTCCAGTGGCCATGCCACCAGAACTTGAAGTGGAATATACCTGCATAGGATACATAGCGATAATCACCTCCTTCCAATGGCCATGCCACCAGAACTTGAAGTGGAGTATACCTGCATAGAATACATAGCGATAATCACATTCTTCCAATGGCCGTACCACCAGAACTTGAAGTGGAATATACCTGCATGATCAGCTACCACGAAGACATCGACTCGTGCAAGCACTCACGTACATAAGCACATGCCGCACATTAATGCTCACACTCGCATGCTTAAATATGCAAACCCTCATAGTATGTGGTATGGCATTTGTCATTTGAGTCGCGTTCTGAGAAAACTGGGCTTAATGCTTGTGCGTAAAGTGTCATCCCAGATTAGCCTGCGCAGTCCGCACAGGCTAATCAGGGACAACACTTTCCGCTTTTATGACATTTTTCGTTTAAATGAAGTCTCTTCTTAGCAAAAATCCAATTTAGGCGGAAAGGCTTATCAGGGACGACACTTTACGCACATGCATTATGCCCAGTTTTATCAGAACACGACTCATTTAAAGGGATCTTTTCACGCTTTGGTAAAATGACAAAATTGAAAAAAGTTGTTTCAGATTCGTAAGTTTTCGTTTTAGTTATGATATTTGTGAGGAAACAGTAATACTGAACATTAACCATGCTCTAATATAGCCATTATATGCATCTTTTGACGATTTTAAAACCTAAAAATAAAAGCGTTGCAACGCGAAACGATTGAATAATTTGGAGAGTTCTGTTTTTGTCGTTAAATTTTGTGAAACTACGAAGATTGCTTATATAAGGTATAAAATACGTCATGATGTGTATTCGGCGGAATAGCTCAGTAGGCTAAAGCGTTTTTACTTCAGGACTCTGGCAGGACTCCAGGGGTCACTGGTTCGAAACCTGCTCCGGGCAAAGTTCTTTTCCTTTTTTTAATATTTTTCTTGATTTTTTACTGGAGCTTTTATGATCCAATGTTTACATTTATCAATATAAAGCATTTAATGAATAAGTTAAAAAATGCCAAAATCTGTGAAAAGGCCCCTTTAATGCAAGCAAACATTTACATACAGGACACAAATAATTAAACAGAAGGCATACCTCAAAACAGGGCACGAATTATTCAATATTATACGATGTATTCAACGACAAAGCCTCGGTGGACAGGGTGATGGTCGGCACTATTTAAGTTGCCACTTATCTACCAATCACGCGGTTTCCTTTATTTGCACATAGCCGCACGCACGCAAACACACGCGCATACGCACACATATAATTGAACAGTAGTCAAAGGTCAAAGGTCTGGTCCCGATAACTTAAACATACAACCCGCCAAGCCATTCACACAAAAGTGAATTTCCATAACCCCACAAGCACATAACCACTCGGGCATTAGACGACGCATGATTCAACGAGCTCAACGTCATAACCCAACAGTCTAGTCATTTATACGCACGCATATAACCACGCGGGAGCACACACACGCATGATTGAAATATGACATACCGGCATAGTCTTTGTCGAAGCCTTGGTCGGGCGGCACGACGCGCTCGAAGTGCTGTTTGGGACCGTTGACCAGGAGTGAGGCTGCGGCTACGAACCAGCAATTCCCTGAAACAAGACAGTTTAGTGCAGTAAAACCAAAATTTGGCAACATTTATACAGTGAAAATATTTAAATCAGCGAACTGGTTTGATTGGAACGTTCATTTAAAATTATTATGTAGCGATTTTTGTTATTTCGAACTGAATAATAAAAAGTTATCTTTTTTTGCACTGAAAGTATGGGTCATTAAACTCGAAAGATCCTATAAGCGTAATGTATGTACAAGTGTGCTTTCATGATGAGTTCAGCTTTGCTTTGATCATCTTTAGTTTAAACCAATTTATCTTAGCTCGATTGCATATAAAACCTAAAGCTTATTTGAAACGTTCTCGAGTCCGTTTCCTGGGACTAGAACCAGTACTTGGTGTCTATGGCGGAAATCTAAAGAAGAAATCTAAATCGAACCCGTGACCTCCCGATCGTTAGGCGAATACCATATCCACTACACCACTGCGACCGTTTGATCATCATTAATAACATAATTCTTCATGTTGATCTCTTGGATCAACGCCTATTCTTTGTTCTTATATCTACGCAACCAGTGAAAAGCACATAAACAAAATCCCAGATTTGTAACTTGGTATAAAAGCAGAGAACAAATGGTACCGATTTGTACACACTATGTCATACATAATTCTCTCTCAAATAGAAGAACAATACATACCAAGTGACCCCTGGTCAAGGTCAGATCGCGAAGCCGTGGCCGAGATGAACTTTGGGAACTGTGTAATTTGCTGAAACCAAACCATGAGCATACGAAAATAAACAACATCATTATTATAATGTTAATTATATCAATAATGCAATATTTTAAGAAAAACCTATTGCAATAAAAATATTATCATGTCAAAAGGGATGTTCATCTTCTTAAATGTAATATATATATATGCAAAATTTCCACGCACAACTCCGGGATTTAGTATAACGTTCAGACAAACTTTGAAGAGATGAATTCGACCTGGGGCGTGTAATGAATGTTAAACAATAATTATGTGTCACGTGGGAACATGAGGCTAAAAGAACGTCAGACAAGTATAAACACCGGAAAAACGTTCATGTGAACACTTTTTTTCACTTTAAGTTTGAGCTGTATCCACACAAAAATAAAGTATCAACCACTATAAGAAGTGGTAATTTTATTAACAGCCCAGTGATCCGGTATCCGTCGACTGTATTGCCTGCACGGTCCGTTGGTTTTCGATGACTAAGGATCTTTTAGTATCCGTTCTCTGCGCTGTCCTTTTTGTATTAAATGCACGGTTTTGCGGTACCCGCTGACTACGGATATTATGATATAAGTTGATGCTGTGGTCCTCGTCTTTTTTACTGCAAGAGCCAATGGTATCCAATGACTAAGGATGTTATGGTAGTTCTTAATTGCGCGGTACTTAGATATCCATTTATCAAGCGGTCCGCGTCTATTTATTGCATGCACGGTGTGATGGTATCCGTTGAATATGGATCTCATGGTGTCCGTTAACCCTGTGGCATTCGTTCAATTACTACACGGTCATCTGCAATCCTTTGATTAACGGTATCCGTTTACTATGTGGTCTTCGACTCCGTCTTGCCTGCGTGGCACTTTGGTTTTATGTTGAAAAAGGATCTTATGATATCCTTTAACAACGCGGTACTTTGTGCACTTCATTCACGGCACGGTTTTCTCCGCCCTCCGTTGACGCCATGCTTTTCCGTCTCCGTTTACTGTATGCTCTTACGCAAACTACTTTGACGGCGAGGTTTTCTGCTCTTCGTTCGTCACTTCACAATATTGCGAAATGCAAATGCGCATGCGCGTTGCGTATGCAAAACAAACCGACAACATTTGATTAACACCAAACAAAGTTGTGATCGCAGTTCATATTTACTTGAAATATTCCCGTTCCTGAGTTCGAGAAACAAAGACTTGAAGCTTATTAAGGAGGATATTATATATAACTCAACGAAAAGATAGGAGACGCTTGATAAGGTAAGAGTTTTTAGTAAATTCCTTGCCAGTCCTAAATATGTTTAATTCGCAAAAAAAGCTTAATATTTATTATACGAACGTTCATTCTAACAATTTCAAATTGTTATATAAGCAGTCAATTGTAAATGAATGAAGATTATGAAACATTTTAAGATTATAGAATCAACAAATCACAATCCTTTCCACCACCGGTTTTGATTTTAACAGAAATCAGAGGGGGTAATCATGTGATAATCAAGATGGCGACGTCTATGCCGAGGCAGTCATTTTTCGCCGTTTTATAGTTTTATTACTTGTATTAATTTGTTAAATGCCGCTCACTTTCCAGCCATATCAGCAAGAACGTTACTAGCGTTTATTTCGTATAAATATTCGCTCTGTATCTTGACTTAACTCGCTGCGAAACTTTTTAGCGGGATGACCTAATTACTACTCCCCTAAGAAAATTCGCGGGAAGTAAAGTCGAGATATAAAGCGAATTTTAATACGAAATAAACGTTGATCGCATTTTTATTGATATGGCTGGAAAGTTCAAGCGTCACTTAAAATTTAAACAAAAGTTATAAAGGGTATAAAACGGCGACACATAACAATAACTGACTCGGCATGGACGTCGCCATCTTGACGTGATTACCCCCTCTGATAAATACAAGAATATTATTTCGATTTGAAAGCTTTTTTCACGTACTTTCTCGATTGATTGTATCGATTGGTCTATGTAAAGTATTATTAGATAGGTTGATTTGTTAACGTTATTTGATAAATTAAATACGTTTGAAATTAATAGGTTTTATTAATTTGTTTATTCGATTCGACCGTTTCTAGAGCAATGTCGGTGGCGTGCGAGTATAAAAATGACCGACAGGCGATCATGTGTCATTTTGGCTGCTGCGCAAACGGCTGCTGCATGGAGGAGCATAAACCGTACACATTGTAAGTAGGGCAGACGACGATGGAGACACCACCCCTCCCCTCCCACCCCACCCCCACCCCCGCAAAAAACTGTTTTATTACATTTGAATGTTAACAAAACATTAATTTTGCCTGTTGTTTTGGTTTCATTTAGAAACATAAAAAATTGGTTAATTGTAACGACCTTTCCAATAACTACTGCCCATGCATGTTTTGTTTCAGTGTATTGTCCATGTTTTAATGCGTTTAATGTGAGTTGGATATTGTTACGTGGAATCTGGGATGGTAAGCATTATGCTCAAGGCAAATTGTAGTTCCCATGTGCATTAGAAGTTACTTTGCGGAAATATAAGTAACTGTAATTTTATCTTGAATTTATACCGTGAGTTATCGCTGAGGAGCGATACAAATTGTATGCGGTCGTCTGTGAATTATACTGTGAAGTAAAATAACCACCCACTGACGCAATAACCCTTTCCCACGTATTTTGACGCATGTGTTCTCTCTTTAAAAGTTTAATTTAATTTAATACCTTTCTAACTAGTTTCAAGTTTTAAAGGCTTCATTTCCAACCCTTAGATACTGATGAGCAGCAAACAGCATAAAACCGAGATGCTCGCAGGCGGTTCTGGTTTTATGATGTTTGCATATAGCCATTTTCACTTTGCTTATGAGTGGGTAAGGGTTAAACAGTTACATGCTAGAAACAATAATTTATCAATGTTTAACATAAATTAGTATATTGAAATCAAAAGCGACATTTTAAATAATAATCTGAAGTTATAGTAAAGTTCTCCCAAGAATGTGAACTTATAGAGCGGAGCAGCATGGGAGTTATAAGCGTCACATCCTCTGTTAACGGGATGTTATAGCCCGAATGTTATTCAAATCCACAATGCTAGTTTCATTCACAGAATGGAAACGAAAGTCATGGCAATCGCACTTGAATTCCGACCTTGACCTTTCACTTAGTAGTTGTACACTACGTATCGTCTGATTACGGGTAATGATAATTCGAAATTATATTTAAAAAACCTCCGAAGCATGTAAAAGTTACACGGTGGATTTGAAATCCGGACGGACGGACACATTAAACCGCCTACCCAAACGCGTTCGGTGCGATTATTTTATTCGCTCCACCGTGGTCAAAAATGAGCATGAGACTCGCACCAAACAATTCCTAAATTGCCGACGAATTCAAGATGAACGCCTTATACATACTAATCATTTTGCTATAAAAACTGTTCGTAAATCCATTTGAATTTAATGTTTGAATTAACCCTTTCAGTGCTGGAACCGAATTTTGAAGGCCTTTGCAAACAGTTTGGATCCAGATGAGACGCCACAGAACGTGGCGTCTCATCAGGATCCAAACTGTTTGATATTCTGATGAATTATTGGAAAAAAAATCGCAGAAAAAGCTAATTTTAGAAATTCAGCAGACGACAGTTTAGCAGACGACAAATTTCCCAGCATGCAAAGGGTTAAATTTATAACCATCTAATACACTACAGGTCCACCGCAAAGATCTGCTTTTTACTCGTTTTCGCAACGACGTTATCCGTTCTGACCTACCTCATCATAAATTACTGTAGCAGGCGACAGTCACAGAAGCAGACGGACTTGTCCCAACAATGTAAGTGTACTCCATGCTTATTTTATGTTGTAAATGGAGAAAGGCATTTTTTGCCGATCGCCAACAAACGTTTGCCTTTGTATTTTGAACTTCAACAAGTTTCATTAGCTATTCACCTATTTGAAAAATGTATCAGTCTTGAGAATAAGAAATAAGTGTTTGATTAAGTGTGATTGGATTATCCTGCATACTGTTGTTATCTAATTCAAATAGCATTTCGTTAAAAATTTGATTCCCGTTAATGCAGATTAGAGCGCGATTTTAATGTTTGTTGTGTTGTTGACGCAGCGATTGATGAAAGTCGACCCAGTTCAACAATCAGCATTCTTCTGGAAGAGGAAGTTGACCTGTCACTGCCGGCATGGGGCAAACATGAACTTCTCGTGACCAAGGGCCCGCCCGCCTACGAGGAGGGAACCAAGGCCCCACCTTCGTTCGAGGAGGCGACACGCCTCGCTCCCGGATCAGACATACTGGAGCGAGGACACAGCGGCAACCAACGGCTTGAAAACGCGAAGGAAACTGCCCGCACGGATGAATGTGGGACTTGGTAACACCGAATAAACCCATTTATGCCTAGTGGACTCTCCCATCCTTCTAAATTGGATCAATTTATTTCCGAAATTAGGGATGTCTAGTATATTTATTTATACAATATTTAGAATATTTTTACAGAAATTCCTTTTGGCAAACAGCGCAGACCCTGATGAGACGCCGCATCATGCGGCGTCTCATCTGGGTCTACGCTGTTTGCCAAGGCCTTTTTTCTAGGCTTTAGGCATAAATGGGTTAGCGCGTATGCAGAGTCCTGATAAATAGACTAGTGTAAGATTTAAAAAGGGGAAGTGCGACTTTGTACTGTATAATAACTTGACTGTAACACTTTCATATATTATATGTATTCTTACAATTCATAACCTAAAACAAATTTCGTTCGTAAAACAATTCTGTTCTTGTTGATAGTGACCTCACACCTAATTTATATGGGATCCCAATTTCTATTTCCTTCGTTTACTGTTCTGTGAGAGGTCAAATGTTTACATAACTGAATTAATAAGGCCCTGGTTAAAGTATATGTAACATTTCATCGGTTAATTATAAATAGAAATTAAAACATATTCTCAGCAGGAAGTGGGGCATAAAGCACTTTTATTCTTTGAAAATGTGTAAAAAAAATGGCGGAGTACGATGAATGTTTTCTGATTTATGACATGGATTCTGACGTGCCTTTCTATGGATTTGATGAAGTAGAGTTTAAAAGTAAGAGATGTGTTAATTGAAGTTAAAATGATTTACTTTGAGCCAGAAATTTACGTTACGAGTAGAGTTAACGGTTTAAATGTGGCATCGGATTTAATGGATTCGCGTGAATTCTGGACGAGTGCTGTGTCTGTAAAATATTAAATGGAAAGCTGTAAATGTATCAAGTCGGAAAAGAAAACGGATGGTTGCATAATGGTATGCGTGAAATAATGTAATTCTACGTATTTATTTTCATAGTTATGTCATTTTGTAACCATTCACATTCGTCACTATTTGGAATTCCCGTTTCTAAAAATAGAGCATTTTGTTAACAAGGGGGGCGACTCGTGATGTCAGCAATCGTTAAGGCTACAATATACTAAATAATCGAGTCATGAAGGGCTGTACTTTCTAAACAAATCATCATATTTTCCTCGAAGGCATGTTGTACACTTTGTTCTGGTTTTATCGTTTGGAGATATTGATAGGGGAAGCATAGGTGTTCACTACTTAATCCCTGAAATAGGATAAAGTTGGAGATTAAAGTAAAAAATGGCACTGCAAAAGGTTACAATCCACTAGAAAACGGCCGAAAAAGGCGCAAAAACAGTCGATTTTTATTTGAGTCGAATTTGTTTTTGGTTTGAACATGACAAATCTTTTTTATTGCTTAAATCGATTCAGCTAAGAATGCCCGTCAAGAAAAGGTATGGTTATGGGGGTCTCTATGTGCAAAATGTTGTATTTATTTTCGCTCAAAGTTGTCGCTTTTACATCGAAACATATAAGGAAACTATTTAGTATATTTTGACCTAAACATTTACTTCAGCAGCATCTTCCCTGTATCTTGCAACTATGCTTTCAGCGCCATCGGCGCTCTCGTTATATAATGTTATGGGTATGCCGTGCGTGATCCGATGCATCAATGGCGCCCATGTTAAAATCATTTCCCCGAGAACAGGGAACGACAAAAGTACAAACAAAAATCAAAACACGTAAGAACTAGTATCTTACCTTTAATTATCCTTTAAAATCCATCTAATAATCCATTTAACTGAATAATTGACGATTTTGCATCTAGGGTCTTTAATAATTATTTTAGCATAGTTAAATAAAGACCCTTATGCCATTCTATCACTTTATTCAAATGAGTTTATGAACGCGATAAACTTTCTTCTTCGTCACACGCTACGTCATGTACTCTACATTACTGCTGTTCAAATGAACCGGAGCAGTTTATCTAATAATAGCGGTTGGTAAACTCGGTTGCATTTGCAGATTTCTGCATACAAACATAATTATGTTTAAACTTGCACAATGCTTTATTTATCTATGGTAAATGCCCTTATTGAACGAGAAAATAATTTAATATATAAATACACAAAGAATGGAAAACATTCCAGTACACAACAGATTAATAAGTTGAAAATACCCGTGTACAAAATGGGACGTTCCCAATTCCAGTGTGGTGCTATTTTTACCATCTTATACTTTACACAGCTCTATGCCTCTGTGTGGACTGCACAGGCTAATCTGGGACGACACTTTACGCACATGCATTATGCCCAGTTTTCTCAAAACGCGACTCAATAAATCATACTGTACATGTCTAAAGGGTTTTCCACGAACTCGGGAAAATCTCGGAAACGTAAGTGTTATTGAATGCTGAGTTTAAAACTCGAAGTATTCGCCTCGTTTAAATTACATATTGCATATGAAATTATTTGTGTCGCGTTCTGAGAAAACTGGTCATAACTCTGTGCGTATAGTGTCGTCCCAGATTAGCCTTTGCGGACTGCAGGGACGACACTTTCCTCCTAAACAAGATTTTCGGTAAGAAGGGACTTCCTTTAAACGAAAAATTCCATAAAAGCGGAAAGTGTCGTCCCTGATTAGCCTGTGCGGACTGCACAGGCTAATCTGGGACGACACTTCACGCACATGCATTATGCACAGTTTTCTCAGAACGCGACACATTTATAAGCATGGCGATGCGCCATAAGAAAGACCTAGGAACACACAAGGTACATGGTACCGGTAAAGGGACAGGACGAAAAAAAACACGTTGAAATTGTCTTATCATTTGCTTCGTCCATGAAAGTCTAATACATATTAATAAGGTTTCGAGGAATGCCCAATCGTAAGCAAAATAATATTTGCAAAAATATGTTTAATGTCAACATTTGCTCGTATTTGTGCTAACCGGTACAGGGAAGCAAACATGGCCAAGTAGCAGCCGACTGCTAGTGCGCTTTAGATCTTTCATTTTCTTAAGTTATCGAGATTCAAACTCACCGTAGCCCGCTTCCACTCCACTCGGCCGATCTGACTCAACTGACGGGAGAGTTTTCCGGTCGGATTCAGGGACTTCACATCCGGTGGGAACTCGGGATCCACGAAAAGTGAACGGGAAGCCAGAAGCTTTTTCCGGAGGGCCTGATAGTCGCGGCCGTTGTCCGACGGCGTTTCCATTGCACGGCCGGTAGAGGATTACAGCGTGAGAAATGTCAGAAATGTACAGCCAGGCGGTGAAGAAGTCTATCCGGTGAAAACGATAATCTTATCTTCTTAAAAGTCTACAAAATAAACAAAATGGATTTGTTGTGCATTTTATAATGGAATGTGAATTAAGGAAATAATTATTTTTGCTAATGGGCTATTTAATATTGATAAACACTGACCCCAACCCCCCAACCCCCGTTCATTAACACTCTACACGACAATTTCGAACAAACGAACAAAAGCTTAGTTCGCGAGTGTTAATTTTCGTTAACACATATCATGAAACCGCATGTACGAATCGATTGGGGCGAATAGAAATGGAAGCTGGCTAATGCTCACAAGTTTTGCGAGTAAACGTATCGCGGGCGAAAAAAATACTGAAGTTGGACAGCTTTACCAGATGTTTTAGCCTGGTTGTAAGGTATTTAAACATCCATATGAATGCTTTACACATAACATCCAAGATGTATAGGACAAATCAATACCTAAGCATGCTGCAATATATAATGACTTAATTCATAGTAGTTATGCAAACGTGTTGCACTGTACAATGTGTAAAATTAGTTTCCTTGTAACTCAATACATGGACCTGCAGTTGAACATGCAAATACCACGTCAATGCGTACAATCTAGCCTTCTCACACAGAAATAACACTTTGAACCAACTTAACTTCCCACTTCGTTATTTAATTTATAGGCTGAAGATGTCACCATTTAGGACCCTATAGGGCGTTAAATGCGATGCGAGTTTATATTTTTGTTAATGCAGATTGAGAAACCAAACCAATGAGTCGAAATATACAAAAAAAATCCAGAAAAGGCGCACTAAACCTGACTTGCGGTGGGGGTGGAGGCCGATCAGTTCACTCCATTTTAAAATTTTGTTTAAATGCGTTCCAAATAATGCGGATTTAGGCACTGCACTAGTAATTATTAAGGAGGGCCTTCCTTTGACTTCTGTTTACCTTTTGACTCGTGTAATTTTAGATTACTAATATATGGACCGTGCAAGGGTTTTTTTGCATGTGCGTAAAGTGTCGTTCCAGATTAGCCTGTGCAGTCCAAACAAGCTAATCTGGGAAGACACTTTTCGCCTTATGGTATTTTTCGTTTTCTAAAAGTCTCTTCCTAGCAAAAATCGAGTTGAGCAGGAAAGTGTCGTCCCTGATTAGCCTGTGCGGACTGCACAGAGGCACTGTGGATGGCACTGTATGCACGTGCATTAAACCCCTGTCCACAGAGCGCGGCTCAAATATATTGTCAGTATAACTCAGCACAACAGAATTGTGAGAGAGGTTGTTTTGGATTCAGGTTGTATAATTGGCCAGCCGGATGCGAAACTGTTTGTTCTGGACACAGCTAGTATACTATTAAAGGTATAATCCTGAAAGTGCATAGAAGATAGGTAGATCTCATTGAGGGTGTGTGTAGAAAACATGAGCCATAACTCTTGCTTTAATAGTTTACTGTTATACCCTTGCAAACAATATTTAAATTATGCCAAGGGCATATATTTCAAACAATAATATCAACTTAAAACGTAATAGGTAGATAGCAAACAGTGTGTGGACGTGCAGTTTATTCAAGCCAAATCAGGATGAGTATTAGCAGGATGCATGATCACGTGACTTTGGGAGTTTCACTATTAAACGTTGATGGATGTAAACACACCGGTAAATGTTGCTTTTTCAAATCACACTTTAAAACATTTTTTTTTAAGAATTTCAACTGGTGCATAAAAGACAGATTTTATGCTGCTCATGGCAATGTGAAATACACGAGAATAACATTTTTAATAACCCTGTGTTCTTGTTAACAAATTCCGTTTGCACTGCATTCATTGTACGTGGTTATGCTTCACTCAACGTGACATTTTGTCATCGATTTCAGACGTATTCAAGGATTTATTCTTTAACCTTAAGATATCGGCACAAATTGCAAAAAAAAAAACTGTCTTTAACGCACTAAATATTTTTTCAATTGTATTTCAATAACTTGAGGTATTTGCAAAAATCAAGTTCTTAACGGTGCGTTTACATTCTGTGCAGCCCGTGTGTAAACACCTGAAAACCCCGTTGATCATGCACCCTGTTAGAGGTATTAACTTGAAACTTGCATAGGTAGATAGGAATGGTATACGGAAGCGCGGTATAAGACACATACCTATTATGTCAATATTGTGCAATATATTGATTGTTAAAATTAATATTTGGGCATACGTCTTCATAAGTTTTTTAATATCAACAAAAATCTCCATTTGCGTGAAAAGTTGTGCTTGAGAGCGAAAACTCGTGCTTTTATAGTTTTTAGTTCATCCTGCAGTAGTATATACCTCTGTATTTTGTAAGTATTATATCACACAAACTGTTCGAAGTAAAGAAATGTCAAACAAACACAATAGTCGCGACTGTTTCCTCTTCATATAGTACGAATTTCTCATACGAAGCGTGTATCGTTACGGTGCATTAAACAAAACAACGGTGCGTAGTGAATAAGGAGGGATATGGTGGTTATAAGTAACTTTTATAAGTCTTGTTAATAGTCTTATAACAGCAATGCTATCAGCGTTTTGATATATATGTATTTCGTCTCGCTCTAATGCATTACGCTCGTCCCAAATTTTAACCCCTACGTCTAGTTTCTCATTTTGGACTCACTCCGAACCCGTTAAGATCTTACCTCTATTCGAAATCGATATCACATGTTTTATCAGAGAACATGCGCCTAAACGTCTGTTATCAGATCCGTACTTTCGGTCCGCGTCACTCGATATCCACAGTTTCTTTCTCTTTATAGATCTACTAAAAGAAAGCTGATCTTTTTCCACTGTTCGTTGATTTCTTGAATAATCTAGAACACCGTGCATTAATGCTTATAATAGAACGTGCAAAACAGATGATTTTACAACATAAATATAATTTCGCATTCACATCACATCTATTTCACTGATTTCCGCTATCGAGAATCATCAAATACCCCTTGCTGGCAGAGTTCTTTGGTGCATCCAATTGATTCAAGTTCACAGCTGGAATGTGCACAACAAACAAATTCTCATTTTATCCCATTATATAGGTAATACATTACACCTAAAAACTATCTTTACTAACCAGCGACATATAACTTATAAACCCGCAGTGACACGCATGGCTTATCCCAGCGTTTTGAAAACTAAAAACTAGTGATGTAAAGTTGTTTTTCAAGCCAGCTATTTACTAGCTACCACGCTTGTCATATTTACATGATTTAACTCTCAAACGAGTAGTATAAAGGATCGATAGCATACAAAAGCTTTAAAAGCAAGCTTATGTGTCGAGGTAGTGCAAATTTGTGCAATAAAATGGGTTAAATACTTTTCACTTTATGAGCGAAATTTCGGTGCAATTAACATAAAGCGTTACGCTCAAATCGTAAATAGCGAAGAAGTATTAAAATAAATTGTTTTCCGATCACAGAGAATTATGCAAAGCGTTTCGTAATTCTTAATAGCAGACTTTTCACAAACTTAAACCTCGATATTTACGGCAAATGTGTCAAATATGCGTACACATGTTTGTTTCTGTTTCTGTTGTTTTTTATCAATGTATTTATTTAGCGCTGGTAAAACATACGAACAATGCACCAATCCGGAATTTGCAGCGGAGAGTAAACTTCCCGGCTCAGAGGACGAATTTCCGTTCATCTTAAATCATGCAGCGTATCCCGTTCGATTTAAATTCACAAATAGGAGAGCGCCCTGATATTTTCCATAAAATAGTACAGGTGATGATTGGATAATATTGCAGAATTATTCAAATATTATTGAAATTTGTGGAAACACTCTTGTGTGCGCTATTTACATTCCTATAAAATACATGATATTGGCGGTAATTTGCATAATAATCTAAGTTTAATGACAAGAATGTATTAATTTATGTATTAACGCAGAAAATGACGTGCAAAAAAATGTTTGCAAACGTCAACAACACACGGTGACACACAGTGACACACAGTTGAAAATTAGGGGTCCCTTTATCAAAATTCGTACACAAACATTTTATTTTATAACACACATACCGCACAAAATATGACCAAACGCATCGTTACACTGCATGACAACCACTATTGTTGTATGATGTCTTTTGTGTAAAGCTTACCAGAAAATCTCTACGAAGTAACTTTTCTTGTCAAAAACAAGATGCTGCGTTCAGTTAACGCAGATGCCTCCGGCGGACCCATGTCAGTATTGATTTGCATCTGTCAATATAATTGGGGCGTCGCAGTGTAAACGATTGCTGACTGTGTTTAACCCATTTATGCCTAGTTGACAGAGAACTCCCATCCTTCTAAATTGGATCAATTTATTTCCAAAATTAGGGCTGTTTAGTATATTTATTTCTATATTTAAAATATTGTTTACAGAAATTCCTTTAAGCAAATAGCACAGAACCTGATGAGACGCCGCATCATGCGGCGTCTCATCTGGGTCTACGCTGTTTGCCAATGCTTTTTTTCTAGACGCTCTAGGCATAAATTGGTTAATTTGCATCTGTCACTATCATTGGGCGTCGCAGTGCAAACGATGGCTGACTGTGTTTATGAAAGGTTAGTGCATGTCCGGTGAGCGTAGTGTTTGGTAGACGATCTTCTTACCTAAGCTTCCCGGGTTCAATACCAGCTCTCGGGGTATGTGAGCTTGTATAAAGGTAGTAACGAGTCTAACGACTGACTTACAGAATGGCGTAGGTAAAAGAATGCAAGATTAAAGCAGTCCTTATAGAAAATGCACATGTAGAGTGACAGAAAACTATAACGATTATTATATATTATAATTTTCATTATTGTTTTCCTACAGTATTATAAAGCAAATTAAAATTAAACAAACCAAATTCACGACTGGATTATTAGTTGCTTTATTCTGATTTAGTTGTATCGTGCCATGTAACATTTCGCCTTAACCATTCACACAAAAACAATCAGTAACTTAATCATAAAATGGGTACAGTACACGATACCTGTATTTTGTATTTTCTTGATAGCCTTTATAATTTTTAGTATGGTATACTATAATAGATATAATTAGTTTTTTGTTTGTGTGTTTCTTTTGTATGCTTTGAGATTTATCAAAAAATAAAAAAAATAATTACACAACGTTGTGTCAGTAACACAGATTACACATCACTTTTAATATTTCCAAAAATATTAGATTTTATGGTTAGATAGTTCTATTTATTGATAGTTAAGTATTCTGCTTTCATGTTTGTAACAGTCTCCGTTGAATGCTCGTCCTTGAATTATTTTGTTAATTCACGTATCCAAAATTATTAAAATTAATGCTTTATAAGAATATATTAGAAATAATAAATCAAATAGAACATGTATAATAAATGGACAATTATTTTTCATAAAAATAATAAGTTAGTTATATATTTATTTCGTGTTTCATTTTAATTATTCATATCGGACAGTTTTATTCATTCTACTATATAAATGAAGTTCGTCTTATAACCGACCAATTTGATTTATAATTAAATACTTTACATTATATAATTCAACTTTATGTAGGCATTTATCCAAAATAGAGCTGCTTTTTAGTTTGTATTAAATAAAATTTGAATAAAATATTTTTAATGCAGTTAAAAACCAATTTGTTACAGCGCTAAATAGTCGGCAATGGATACAATAAAATTATTTCTTAATTATTTTTAATTTGAAAATTACCATGAACGAGACTTATTATATGTTATGTTATATGCAGTATTGATTAAGTTTAAATACATTATGTGGACACTTTTCCATGTTACGTAACACAAACAAGTCTCGCGTTTCTGAGGTTTTAAGTATGATATAAATTCTCGTATTACAAGTAACTACTGCCTTATACGACATCCTCTCAAATAAGATTTGCGTTTGTATTGCACTGTGACACCGGATACATCATTAAAAAATGTAATATGCCAACAACCTACCTGTTAATGTCACTATTTGTATGCACCGATTGTCGGGACTGTTTAGTTTATCTCTTGTGGTACGTGTGCGTGTCTTATCAGACTATCCCCAAGAGCAAATACACAGAATTTTATTTTAATTAAAGCATGATAAAATGCTATTCATGCAAATGTGTTAATTCAAAACTTCCGCTTTCGATTTGAATTTAATCAAGTTTGTGTTTTGAGCATTTCTCCACAAAAGACATGCAAATTGATGCCGATAGTAACAAGTATGGTGTTTCTTCGTCTTCTTTTTCTTAATCTTTTTTCTTCTTCTTTTCTTCTTCCTCTTCTTCTCCTTCTTCCTCTTCCCTTACAGAGCAGGGCTCCTCTGGAGCGTCGACACACTGTGACTCGATTGGTCATTGTCGGCACGGGTACTACTTACATGTACCCCGGATAGTCTTAAGTATACTTACATGAACCACGGGTACGGTAAATATACTTACACGTACCCGGTCGATATTAGACTGTACCCGAGTTGTATTCCCGCCCAAAATCCAATGTCGTAAAAAGCGCTACTGATTACCGTAAAACGATATTGTTTATAGTTAACAAACTTCCCTTTTTAAAACAATGCATCAACATGCTTTTTGAGTATGAGTTTCGAAATATAGAGCCTTTTAACAGAAAATTGACATAAATGTGAACATAATTAATTTCAAAACAAAGAGAAGACAACGACCGATTTAGCGTGAAATATTCCCGGGTACGTTTTAGTATATTTACCGTACCCGAGGTACATGTAAGTACATGTAAGTAGTCCTCGAGCCGACAATGACCAATCGAGCCACACTGTGACTGTACAAGGTATTTGTGTGGTAAGGAAAACAAACGTGTAGGATAAAATCAAATTATAAACAAAAATGTGCTTGTGGTCTAATGCAGAGTGACCAAGCCTGTCATGAAGCTGTCCAAGGACAGGGGGGGGGCATATATTTCTCCCTTTCTGAAGGGGCAATGTAGCTGGATGGAGGTACAGGCTGGCTAAAGTATTTCAATCAGGTAGTAGCTAATCCTGTAAATCAATACAAGTTTGGCGTCAGAACGACGGATTAACAGGGATTGCCATCCTAGATAGATCATTTGGCTTATGCTGCTTCTTGTCCTGGTGTAACATAGCTTTCGCGAATCTGACAGCTCTGCGTTGCACTGCCTCTAGCTTAGATAAGTTTGCAGCAGTATAATGATCCCATATAGATATTCCTTTTCAGGAAGGCAATAGAGTAGTTGTCTTTTTTGGAGACCTCATCAACATGGCTGTTCAAGAGCAGCTATTCGTGCAGTGTGACTCCTGGGTACTTCTCACTTGTTACATGTGCGAGTTGTTGGCCGTGAAGCTCGTAGGTCCTCTTGATCGGATGTTGATTTCGTTGAAGCGGATGTTTTAACATTTGGATGGTTGAATTGCATCTTCCAGTCGTGTTTTTATGGCCCCATAAAAGGGGGCATATAGTGATCGGACTGTCCGTCTGTCTGTCTGTGCGTCTGTCTGTCCGTCTTTCCGTCACACTTTGCGTTTAGGTTTCGAAAAATGTTCATAACTTCTATGTCCCTTGAGATATAACCTTCATATTTGTTATGCATGTGTATATGGACAAGGCCTTTCCATACGCACAAAATGTTTACCCCTGTGACCTTGACCTTGAATTTAGGGTCCGCGTTTAGGTTTCGAAATCTGCGTTTAGGTTTCGAAAAAAGCTCATAATTTCTATTAAGCGTTTATAGGGGGCATAAGTCATCATATGGTGACAGCTCTTATTTTTTATTTTATTTTATTTATAATTTTAAATGATCTTTAATTTAATTTCATAGTAAATATTATAGCTTTTCAATTTTAATATCTTCCTTTATCTTATTTTATAATTATATTTTAATTTGAACACTGAAGTTTTTACTGTAAAATGAATAGATGAGTTTAAGGGGACCTTTTCACGGTTTGGTAAATTGACAAAATTAAACAAGAGGGCTTGAAAGGCCCAAAGTCGCTCACCTGAGATTCAAATGAACTGACCTGTTCTGTGCAGCCCAAGATGTCATTAACACAATATATTCTTACCAACTTTCATGACTAGTGAACAGGGTACCCTGGCAGCCACGTTTTTCAACAGACCAGAACAATTTTCATACACGTCCAAGATATCATTTAAACAAATATACTGACAAAGTTTCATTAAGATTCATTAGTCCATATAAGGAAAAGTGGCCGCCCACTGGTGGCCATGTTTTTCAAGCAACTGGAACCACTTTCGAACTTGTCCAAAATAACATTGGGACAAATCTTCTGACAAAGTTTCATGATGATCGTACAATAAATATGGCTTCTAGAGTGTTAACAAGGTTTAACTATAGCTATATAAGGAAAAATGCCACTCCCCCTTGGCGGCAATGTTTTTCCACCAACCGGAACCATTTTTGAACTCATCCAAGATATCATTGGGACAAATCATCTGACCAAGTTTCATGATGATCGGACAATAAATGTGGCCTCTAGAGTGTTAACAAGGTTTTACTAAATCATGATATATAGCCATATTAGGAAAAATGCCCTGCCCCCTGGTGGCCATGTTTCTTAAGCAACCGAAACCATTTTCGAACTCATCCAAGATATCATTAGGACAAATCTTCTGACCAAGTTTCATGAAGATCAGAAGATAAATGTGGCCTCTAGAGTGTTAACAAGGTTTTACTAAAACCATATAAGGAAAAATGTCCCGCCCCCTGGCAGCCATGTTTTTCAACCAACCAGCATCATTTTTGAACTCGTCCAAGATATTATTAGGATGAATCTTCTGACCAAGTTTCATGAAGATCGGACAATAAATGTGGCCTCTAGAGAGTTAACAAGATTTTACTATAGCCATATATAGCCATATAAGGAAAAATGTCCCGCCCCTTGGCAGCCATGTTTTTCAAGCAAACGTAACCATTTTCGAACTCATTCAAGATATCATTTAGACCAATCTTCTGACCATATTTCATGAAGATTGGACAATAAATGTTGCCTCTAGAGTGTTCACAAGGTTTTACTATAGCCATATATAGCCATATAAGGAAAAATGCCCCGCCCCTTGGCAGCCATGTTTAGCAAGCAAATGTAACCATTTTCAAACTCATCCAAGATATAAATGAGACCAATCTTCCGACCAAATTTCATGAAGATTGGACAATAAATGTGGCCTCTAGATTGTTAACAAGGTTTTACTATAGCCATATTAGGAAAACTGCCCCGCCCCCTGGCGGCCATGTTTTTTCACCGATCAGGACCATTTTCGAACTCGTCCGAGATATCAATGAAACCAATGTTTTGACCAAGTTTCATGATGATTGGGCAAAAATTGTGACTTCTAGAGTGTTCACAAGGTTTCTCTATAGCCATATTCGGAATACTGCCCCGCCCCCTGGCGGCCATGTTTTTCAACGGACCGGAACCATTTTTTAACTCATCCAACATATCATTTAGACAAACATTTTGACAAAGTTACATGAAGATTGGGAAACAAATGTGACTTCTACAGTGTTCACAAGGTTTTTCTTTTTTTGACCTAGTGACCCAGTTTTTGACCCAGCATGACCCAGTTTCGAACTCAGTCGAGGTATCAATTGGACAAATAATGTGACCAAATTTCATGAAGATCAGACAATAAATGTGTCCTCTTGAGTGTTCACAAAGCAAAATGTTGACGACGGACGGCGCACGATTGAATAATTTGGAGAGTTCTGTTGTTGTCGTGATATTTTGCAAAACTACGAGGATCGCGTATATGAAGTATAAAATACTTCTCTTATTGTAAATGGAATGATGGCCGACTGGTCTAATTCGCAGACTTTTTACTCCAGTACTCCAGGGGTCAGTGGTCCGAGTCATGCAGAGGGTTACCTTTTTATGCCCCCGAAGGAGGGCATATAGTGATCGGACTGTCCGTCCGTCTGTCTGTCCGTATGTCTGTCCGGCGTTCCGTCACACTTTGCGTTTAGGTTTCTAAAAATGCTCTTGACTTCTATGTCCCTTGAGATGTAACCTTCATATTTGGTATGCACGTGTATATGGACAAGGCCTTTCCATACGCACAAAAATGTTGACCCCAGTGACCTTGACCTTGAACTAAGGGTCCGCGTTTAGGTTTCAAAATCTGCGTTTAGGTTTCGAAAAATGCTCATAACTTCTATGCCCCATGAGATATAACTTTCATATTTAGTATGCATGTGTATATGGACAAGGCCTTTCCATACGCACAAAAATGTTGACCCCAGTGACCTTGACCTTGAACTAAGGGTCTGCGTTTAGGTTTCAAAATCTGCGTTTAGGTTTCGAAAAATGATCATAACTTCTATGTCCCTTGAGATATAACCTTCATATTTTGTATGCATGTGTATACGGACAAGACTTTTCCATACGCACACAATTTTGACCCATGTGACCGTGACCTTTAACTTGGGATCCGCGTTTAGGTTTTAAAATCTGCGTTTAGGTTTAGATAAATGCTCATGACGTCTATGTCCCTTGAGATATAACCTTCATATTTGGTATGCATGTATATATGGACAAGGCCTTTCCATACGCACAAACATTTTGACCCATGTGACCTTGACCTTGAACTTAAGGTCCGCGTTTAGGTTTCGAAATTTGCGGTTAGGTTTTGAAAAATGTTCATAACTTCTATCAAATATTATATGGGGCATATGTTATCCTATGGTGACAGCTCTTGTTTCCAGATCCTTTTTCAGGATATTCGTATCTCTAGTCGCTCAAATGCTCATGACGTCTATGTCCCTTGAGATATAACCTTCATATTTGGTATGCGTTTAGGTTTCAAAATCTGCGTTTAGGTTTCGAAAAATGATCATAACTTCTATGTCCCTTGAGATATAACCTTCATATTTTGTATGCATGTGTATACGGACAAGACTTTTCCATACGCACACAATTTTGACCCATGTGACCGTGACCTTTAACTTGGGATCCGCGTTTAGGTTTCAAAATCTGCGTTTCGGTTTCGATAAATGCTCCTGACGTCTATGTCCCTTGAGATATAACCTTCATATTTGGTATGCATGTATATATGGACAAGGCCTTTCCATACGCACAAACATTTTGACCCATGTGACCTTGACCTTGAACTTAAGGTCCGCGTTTAGGTTTTGAAATTTGCGGTTAGGTTTTGAAAAATGTTCATAACTTCTATCAAATATTATATGGGGCATATGTCATCCTATGGTGACAGCTCTTGTTCCCAGATCCTTTTGCAGGATATTCGTATCTTTAGTCGATATGATCTTTCGAAAAAGCATGCTGTCGTCTGCAAACCAGCGTGTGGTAGACGCCTCTCTTTCTGGCATGTCATCTGTATACAGTAGAAAGAGAAGGGGACCTAGAACAGGGCCCTGGGGAACGCCTGATGTAACGGGGCAGTCGATGAGGTGTTACCTTCAACAAGAACTTCATGGCTTCTGTTGCTCTGGAAACTCTTAATCTAATTCAGCATCTCATTGCGGATCCCATACTGGTCGAGTTTGATGGAGAGTCGCTTGTGGTGTACCTTGTCAAAGGCTTTACTAAAGTCTAGAAGCACCGTATCAATCTGATCACCGTCGTAAAATCTTGAGGCTATGCCTTGTATGGTAAGTACAAGCTGGCTTTCGGAGAAATGTCTTTTTCTGAAGCCATATTGGCTGTCAGTGTGGATATCATGGTGCTCCAGGTGTTTCTAGACCTGAATATGGACGAAATGCTTCATGGTCCTGAAACAGACTGATGTTAGGGATAAAGCCCTGTAATTTGCAGGAGTTAATTAGTCGCCTTTCCTGAAAATTGGAGTTACCATAGCGTGCCTCCAGTCAGCGGGTGCTCAACCTTGCGTGGACACGCCGGTAATGCGGATACTTTGATAACGGATTGCACTTCGATAACAGAGAACAACAAAAGTCATGCGCGAGATGTGAGTTCGTAAGCTTTTTGCATTTATTTTCTGTTCGTTGTTTCCAGACACATAACTTTTTGCCGAATAATTGTAAACCACTTCCTATTGAGTAGAAAGAAAATCACAGAAAAACGGTGGATTTTATTAATAAAGTCGATAAAATTCCATCGAAAATCAACATGAATGAATAATCAGTACATAATTATTTCAAGAAAATAAAAACTCAAGAACGTGTTTACTATAATGGCATTTAATGGTAAATGCACAACTACGGAACGAATAACGTCAATTCGATGTATGAAAAGATAAAGCATACAATAGTTAAACAAGTATTTTGACCTTCTGAAATAGTCTGATTCCAAAAATTAGGTCAATGTCAGGTCAAGCTGAGTTCAGGTGATGTGTGTTGAAGCTGTTCATAGATACCATCCATTAAGTAGCAAAGCTTATAGCAAGAGGTATTGACGAAACGCGTCATTTTGGGTTGGACCATCTGAAGTCAGAATGAGGGTCAATAAGGTCAGGGCTGGTATTCATAAAGCTCCTAAGGCAAATCTTTACATAAACTGGATTTAAGGGAAAAGTTTAAATTAAATTTTCTATTGAAATTCTAATTATTTCAGTTTTATAATGCCAAAATACTGCTCTTCTATGCAAAATTTACTTAAATAAACCAATTAAATGAAAAAGACACCAAAATGAAAGAGCAAAAGACTTAAGGAATTTTTAATTATTTAAGGAATATTCTTATGTTTACCCTTTGGAGCTTTATTATTACAAGCCCAGGTGTTGAAAGTGTTTCAAGACATCATCCTTTCAAGAATCGAAGCTTTGTAGGAAGCATTATTGATGCCACGAAAAAATAAGTCATTTTTGGGTTCAACGAAAATGTGTGCCTTCTGCATTTGTCCAAGATACCTGCAGGCCAATGTCAATGTGACAAATAGTGTTCAAATACATCATCCATGTAAAAATAAGAACTTAGAAGGTAGATTTATAGTATTAACACTATTTTTTGAAAAAAAATATTCATAAACATCGTACAAGCATGAGTTGTCTAAACCTTAAAGTAAGATCAAAAATAAATAATTGAAGAAACAGATTTCACGTCTGTTTTAGAAGTGTTTTTCAAAGCCAACGTTGGGAAAGTGCTTTTATTTCTTAGTGCATATATTTCAAGTAAAAATGCATATACACAAAAAATATTTTTCTTCAAACTTTATTAATAATCATGCATGGATACAAACGAAGGACTAAACACATTATCAATAATCATAAAAACGCAATAATCATTATAAACTTGAAGGCAGTTGCCCCTTTATCTGAACCTCGGTCTGTGGAGACAAGGCTTAATGCATGTGTTGTCCCAGATTAGCCCTTGTAGTCTGTAGAAGCTAATCAGGCAGGATACTCTGATTGAAGTGTTTGTTTGGCTTATAAGAGACTTCCTTTAAATGAAAAATAACATAAAAGCAAAGTGTCGCGCCTGATTAGGCTATGAGGACTGCACATGCATTTGACCCCATTTTGCCAGAGCGAGGCTCATAATGATTTATTATAATATTAATCAATTATAATTAACTTGTAAGTATAAATATGAATGCAAATGCTTCATTGCTTAAGACCCGCTGGACGCTGACCGCGATTTCGTCTCGCTTGCCTCGTCACCATCCCCCTCGCTTTCGCCCAAGAGTCCGAACGACTTGAAAACCTTGTGCTGTCGGGTGGTGCGCAGCTTCTTGAGATCGTCCGAGTATTGCTGCTCCCGGAGCAGCTGACGTCGCTGGTCCTCTAGTTCCGCCTTGTGCTCCTGTAGCGCGCGCGTCTTCCGAATGAGCTCCAGGAGCTCCTTACGAAGCTGCCGGTTCTCCGTCTTGATGCTGTTTGTGTGGCTTGTCAATGACATTATGGCTTTCTGTGAGTGGGAAAAACGTGAAATTGTTTGGGCTTTAATAAATATGTGTATGCATTGTAGAATAATAAACAATTTGGGTGAAATCCAGTTTTGAAGGAAATTGTCGCCCCTGATCAGCCTGTGCTGACTTCACAGGCTAATCTGGGATGAAACTTTACGCACATGCATTAAACCCAGTTTTTCTAAAGCAAAGCTTATACATAGAAGAAGCCATACTTTGTTAGCCTCCCGCTGCAGCGTGTTGATGTTGTTCTCGGAGTCCTCTTGGTAGCGTCGCTTGTCCTTCAGGAACTGCGCCTTGAGCTGCTGTATCGTCTCCGAATGCTTCGAACGCAGCTTCTGAATTTCCTTTTCAAGGTTCTGGATACTCTTTGTCTGCTCCGTTTGTAATTTCTATAAGTATTATTGTGAAAAAACTGGTAATTAGTGTTGAGTTGTGCGCGATTTAAAATAATAAGTTTGCGTTAGTTTGTGGAAAGGGTTGCATTCCATCAAATTGGAATTAATTGCTAATTAGAAGCTAACAAGTTTTGGATTGACATCGATCCATCCTAAGAAATGTATATGTTTTTATTAGTTTATACAGTCGGTCCGCATCTGAGTTTGAATTTAGTTGAAACCTATTTATTAAAGCTCAATTTCATTGAAATTCATATACTAATTAAAACGCTCTTGAGGCAGTTTCCAGGGTAGAACCAGTATTTAGTGTCTTTAAGGGAGATCTGATGAACGCCCCACAGTGGGGATCAAACCTGTGACCTCCCGGTCATTAAGTGGAGACCATGTCTAATACGCTATGGTCCGAGTGAATCCATACAAATTTAACTAACTAGACCCCCAAAAGTTTGAGTTTAATCTGCAAATTCCAGCTTTTCAGTTTTAACAAAAAGATTACAAATTTTAGTGTAGTCATTTGTGGGAAAAACCTGAATAATCGGGCATATAAGGAACAATTCATTCCGGTACAATAGTTCTATCAAGATACACTGAAAAATGTCAGATTTGCCCAAACTGTTCATTTGCCACATCTACCCACTTGACTGTTTAGTGCTCAACTATTTGTTAACAGCTATTTGTATTTATATATTTTTTTTAACAAAATAAAAAGCTTTGTGGACTATAATGCTGACCAGCACATGTTATGGCAGCAGTACGCAGGGGAGGCAACTATACCAATCTCTTTGACAACGAACATTAGTTACCTCCCTTGTGCAGAACAACATTAACAAGATTATTGCCAAGCAATATATGTCCCCTACCGGCTCCACCTTTGTCAGAATTTTTTTTTTGCCATAGCAACCAGAATTTTTGACGTAGGAACAAAATGAAATGACGTTCATAATGTCCATATTGCCATCTATCCATGGTTCAAGTTTCATGAAAAAATATTAAGAACTTTTTAAGTTATCGCAGGATCCAGAAAAGTGTGACAGACAGACTCACAGACGCACAGAGCGCAAACCGTAAGTCCCCTCCGGTGAAACCGGAAGGTGACAATAATGTACAAGTACAATATTTGAATATTACCATAGCACTGAAACAGAACAGTTCGCTATTAAATCAGATCTTAAAATATTAAATCATGTTCAACAAAAAAATATTAAAAACACAAGATACATCAGGGATGTATAATATTATACATCCCTGGATACATAAAGGAATTTGTTTCAGGTTTATAAGCTGTTATACCACACCTTCAAGTGTGTTCTTTCTCTGCATATTTCAACTGGTTATTCTATTAATTCTGAACCTAAAACCCAAGGTTGAAAAAAAACTTTCCAAACAATTAGGGATTCTCAGACTTTCCAAATTGTGAACTGTCCTTTCCACCCATTTTCTGAACCATTTATTTACAAATTTCACTTTTATGAACATAAATATTGATCAAGCAAGACTTATGTGGTATATATTTATAAATAAATACATTCTACATGCATTACCGGGTAATGATAGTAAATAAGGTGTAACAAGTGGTTTAAAGAGAATTAAAGACCACAAGAACTGTTATCTCCTAAAACTTATAAAAAGTACAATCTCTAGTCCTATGTCATTTAAAGAAAATAATTAAAAGGCAGCAGTCAGAAAATACAAGCTTTATGCATAGAAGTTTGTCTGCTGCAGGATTTGAAGGTAAAAGATAACGCTCTAAATCTGCTCAAATAAGGCATTTGATATACTACTATCTTGTTTTGGTTTAGACGAAGTATTCGTAGTTTTATGCACATACTTGGAAAACGTTTAGAGTTCATTATGTTTTCAACAAGATAATCAATGGATCATTTTAATTTAAAATTCAAAATATAATTAACCCAAAACTAAACATACAAAAATTCATTCATTCATTACTGAAGAAATTAATGAACAAATAAATAAAAAGTAAGACCCAGGGATCACTGCCCAAGGTTGATGCCAGTATAAACTCTGTATCACTCAAAAGCAAAGTAAAAGTGGCTATGTGCATACAGCATAAAACCAGAACAGCCTGCAAGTAACTCACAGTCTGTTCAGGTTTTATGCTGTTTGCTGCTTATCAGTATCTGAGGGTTGGAAATGAAGCCTTTAAAACTTAAATCTAGTAAGAATGGTCTTAAATTAAATTTAACTTTCTAAGGGACATAACATGCGTAAAAATACGTATATAAGTGGTAAAGGGTTAATTCTGTATCACATCTGTTGGTACCTTATATGAACCTAGCTCTCCAAGCTCTTGAGTAGTTTTTGTCAGCAGATTCTGTTTTTCTAGATATAGATTCTTTAACTCTGAAAAGAAAAAGACATTTAAATATTGATAACTCATGAAGTACACAGTCAAATTGATCTTTGGCATTTATGGTTATATTACATGTCAGAATTACAAAAGATTCTTTATTTATTGCAAGAAAAGAACTAAATTATCCATTTGAATTCAATAGCTTATAGAGAAAAACCAAAGGATTTTGATACTGGAAAATCCACACTCAAATATATTATTATAATTATTAATGGAAGTGGCATTATTCTTAGAGAATATTATAATTAAAGAGGCATATAATGCAATTAACATGCATTATATTATGGAAATAAGGATTTAATTGCAAACCCTTTATTTTGCAATTCTTAACGTATAATGTTGATTGACATGGCTTTGTTTATACATGCAGGTTGTTGTTTTTTATTATTTGTTATGTGTATATAACATGCTGCCATGTAAATCTTTGCATTTTATGTTGAAATAAATCTATCTATAAATAGAAAATATTAAAGAGGCATATATATCAGTAAATATACACAATTATCGAAACCAACATGACAGTTATTGGTAAATGTTTATAGTGAAATTGTATTTCCTCCAAAGATAATTAATATAAAATTAATATAAAAACACATGCATAAATTGTACACACAAGTACAAACATTTGCTTATATGACTGGGTTATTTATGATATTTTTACCTACTATAATAATTGATAACTTAGTATAAATAAATTGTGTCATAGAATCGGGCTATGAATTTGAAGGAGTCTTAATTTACTTAATATGCTGATTTTCATTTTCCCATTGTCTTGTAATTTTGACCCAACGTACGAAGTGCACATACACAAAATGGCAAATGTTTCATATCATTTTTATACCCCCGACGTATGAGCAGATATACGTATGACTGAGTTTTTACAGTAAACACTATGCCGCTTATATTATGTATAACTCGTAAAGTCAACAGTGGGCAATAAATCATACCATTTTCGCGCTCATTGAATTCTTCCTCCATGACTTCTCGTTGAAGCTGAATGTTACGAATCTCTTGCTTGTTATGATCACTCAGCGTGATAATCGTTGTCTGACGTTTGGTGGTCTTCTTTTCCATGTAGCTCATGTATTCATGCTATCAATGAAAAACACATGTTCAATTCAGTCTTTAATAAAAATAAAAAAAATTAATTGTCAAAGATTGCTCATTTGCAAGTTTATATCATAATTTGCTTGTCATAATTATCTCTTTATGTTATGCTTATTTTTTACTGAAAGCAAAATAACTTTTAAACAAGCGATGTGTTTGTCAGAAACACAATGCCCCCTACTGCGCCGCTTTGAAGCCATATATTTGACCTTTCACCTTGAAGGATGACCTTGACCTTTCACCACTCAAAATGTGCAGCTCCATGAGATACACATACATGCAAAATATCAAGCTGCTATCTTCAATATTTCAAAATTTATAGGCAATGTTAAAGTTTTCGGACAGACAGACAGTTCAACTGAAATATGCCACACTACCGGGGGCATAAAAATGGTCAAACCTTCAGATATTGGTACTCATAAGCAAAAAAAGAAACACATACACTTTCCACTCTAACTTTCTGTGCCTCTTGTTGTAGCCATTCGTTTTCCTTTCGTCTTAAATAAGGTTAAGGAAATTGAACTGATGCAATCTGTTAAGACATTACTTTCTTGCCCCAAATTCAATTCCTCACCTGATCAGCATGTAACCAACCTTAATAATAAAAAAATCAGCAAAATATCCCCATTCTGACTGAATTAATTAAGCACAAACTTTTTATCTTTTTAGCAACAGCAATCTTGACCTTAAACCTATAGGCTCCCAAATGCAACCCCATCCAATACTTAGTCTGCATTTTAGTTAGAGATTTAGGTCAATGTAGGTAGTATACATAGAGATATAAGGCTGTTTCATGAAAATAGTCGTCTGACTTTTCTACGAATGAAAGAGGCATAATTGCCCTTAATTACACTCGAATGGTCATTGTCGGCACGGGTACTACTTACATGTACCCTGGGTACTCTTAACTTCACACTTAAGTATACTTACATGTACCTCAGATACAGTAAATATACTTAAATGTACCCCGTTGATATTAGACTGTACCCTACTTGTATTCCCACCCAAAATCGGATGTTGTAAAACGCGCTACTGATTACCGTAAAACTATTATTGTTTACTAGTATCTTAAACTTCTCTTTAATAAATAACTGCATCAAATTGTTTTTTTGAGTATGAGTTCGATAATAGAGAGGCCATTTAACAGAAAAATGACATAAATGTGAAGATAATTAATTTAAAAAAAAATAGCCAACAGTGACCGATTTAGCGTTACAATTCCAGAGTATGTTATAGTATATTTACCATACCCGGGATACATGTAAAAGAGAGAGAGAGAAAAAAAAGATAAATAATTCTGCTGATTTGTATGGTGTAAAACAAAGATCCCCAAACACATGTTTGGAGTTTCAATTGAATTGTTGTAGATACAGTATCATGGAGGTGTTGATTTTACCTTAACCTAGGCAGATTTCATCATTTGATTGAGAAGTATGGCTTGAACTTTTTGGTGAATTGTCATGTTAACAACTAAATGAGATGGCTTAACAACAGGTGCAAGTTCTACATATATAATAATGCTTAAAATGAACCTACGCATGAGAACTGCATTAATTTTCTAATTCAAATAATTACCGTAAATATATATATACATTTTTTTGGATTGTAAGTTATGATAGGAAAGGATACAAATCTTCTACATTCTTCTTTGCATTTTCAAGCTCTTTGGTGATTTTCTCTAACCTGAAATAAATTATAAAATTATTTAAATCTGAAAGAGTGATAGTATTGTACATATTAGAACTTATTATTGATGTTTGTAAGAAATGCTCTAAACAAAAAAAATAAAACTATTAAACTATATTCCATGCAAATTTCCCACGACAATATCCAAAAATTTCTGAGCCAATGCAAGATTGGCTTCTGGCAGCTCATGAAAACATTGTACTTCAGAAACTCCCAAAGCTATTCTCACTTTTGCTTGTAAAACTTTGGATATATTGTCGCAGGAAATTCACATGAAATATATTGTGACACAAAAAATAAAGACAAGCATTTTGTATCTCGTCAAAACTATGTTACCAGACCACATCTAGTGTTGAACTTTTGGCTATTGCTATCAGGAACACTGATTTTTTTGTGTTAACTTCAACAAAATATTTAACAAAATATTTGTTCATTTTGAGTATTTATGTGGCCTTAATGTCTGGTCTCATCAAATACTTTACTCCACGTCACAAAATCCGACCGTAACATTTATGAAATCTAAGGATGACTCACTTAACCTTGATAAAGTTGCAGTTTTATTTCATTAAACTTCATTTTGACAATAAAAGATAGATTTATGGGTTAACTTTATTCTACCCTTTGTAATTTACAAGTAATGATGCCTATTGGGTGCCAGTCAACTTGTACCTAAGTCAACTCACACGGTAGATAACTCTTACGTTTTTTGGTCAACTCGCACAGCATTTCTGGTCATTTCGCACTTTTTGAAGTCAACTCACACCCCCCAAAAAAATATATAGAAATAGATGAAGGATGTAATATGATCAGTAGTTTATAAGTAGTTTATAAGTATTAGTAATAGAAATTACTTCCTTTTTTAATAATCTGAATATACGGTTGTCACATTTAATGGCTCTTTTACACTTGTGGTCGGTGTTTTTCACGGGTTATATGAATGTGTGTACGAGGTGTGAAAGGTCTTATATACAACAAACAATAATTAAAATGGCAAAACATTAATCAATTAAACTTAATTGGTATGATAATGAATCAGTGATAATTTAATGTTTGTCACGACACGGGTATCACTCGTATTTGTCTTAATGTCAGGCCGACGAACAGTCGATTACGTCAAGGTTCTACAGGTTAGCATTTAAATTTCTAGTGACTTGAAATTTGAAAAAAATTGACGTGATTTTAAACGTAATTTAATATGTCAGTATGCCAACATTTCTTAAATACTGCCATGTGTTATTGTCTTCAGAAAATTGTCTGTCTGTTGTGCCGAGAAGTGGAAGTAGAGGAGTTTGTAGTGGATTTTGAGAAGGCCATGTGGAAGGCCCTATGCTACGTGTTCGGCGAGGACGCCAAGATCTATGGCTGTGCTTTCCATTGGGGGCAAGCTGTTTGGCCCCAAGTGCAGGTATATTATTTTAGTATGTGTTTTCTGGTAATATATATTTATTTATACTAATACAGTCGTCTAATTAAATAGGAAACTGAGAAGAATTTTATTAAATAGTAACATTTCTATTTTAGGCTAAGGGGCTCGCTACCGAGTACGCCACGAGAAGAGAAACGTACACATACATAAGAAAAATACTGTGTCTGCCTTTCTTACCGGCAGAACACATTCCTGAGGTTTTCGACTCCATGGTCGACATTGCGCCTCGCCGTTTCGATGGACTTTTGAACTACATACGCTCAACCTGGCTCATGTCTGCAACTTGGCCTGTGCCATGCTGGTTGGTGTTCGGAATGAACATTCGAACGAACAATGACGTATAAGGTAACAAAATTCTGATGCTATTGCCATGTTGACATGTGTTTTATATGCGAATATTTTTATTATGATTTTGCCATTGTTCATATATATTGCTAAGTAAAGACGAAACATTAATTTTGCTTCAAATTTAACTTCAGGTAGGCACAGACGTCTCAATGGGATAGCGGGGACTGCCCCTCCCATGTACCTTCTCATCTGTCCACTGTCTGACGAGGCAAACACTTCGGAACGTACAGCTGGTTACTGAGCTGCAACTGACTTGCTACCAGCAGGGCCAGCAGACAACAATGCAAGGCTAGATTGCAATAAAAAGTATTGAACTAAACTCTGAAAGTATTTCTCATTTGTGTTTATGCATAAATTACTCATTTAGAACCCATTAACACATCAATAGTTTTACTACCGTGCGAGTTGACTTAGTTACGAGTTGACTTCCGTGCGAGTTGACCAAACAACATGCGAGTTGACTACCGTGAGAGTTGACTTAGGAACGAGTTGACTGTAAACCTGCCTATTGAGCAAAAAGTTTTGGCCAGTGCTTCATTTAAAAGCACTGTTAAAAGTTTTTTTAGTGATCAACTGTTCAAATTTTGTCTTAGAGATTTGGGTTTTCCATAACTTTATATTGCGCAATGTCAGAACATATAAAAAGACACAGGTTAATTTTTGCAAGCTAGCACTATACTATAGCCCACCCAATTTGCAAAAAATGTGTTTTTAACAGTTTTTATGACATTATGTACTCCTATAAATATGAGGTCGATTTACATCGGGGTAGCTTACGTCTAATTATTTTGACTAGACATTATGTAGACTTACTCATTTTTTAGCATCGTCTCTTTCTCATTAGGTTCGGAAGCCGTAACTTCTCCTCCCCCTGCGCCGGCTTCATCACCACCCTTTCCCCCCTTCTTCCCCTTTTTACCCTTCTTTCCCTTTTTTCCTTTGCCTTTTTTCTTTGGAGGCATGTTTACAAACAAGAGCACCTGTTAATGGCGTCCTCGTTTCTACTAGCAACTTTAAATATTCGAATCAGAAACTCTCAATAGTTTACGTAAATGAGTATATATATTTTTTTCAACTTCGTATAAATGTTATTTTATAATTTAACGAAATAAAAAATAACTAAAAGACTTCTTTTCTGTTAGTTTACTCGATTTACAAATTCGAAACTAGTTCAAGCGTTTTCAAGGGTCAGACTTTATAAAATGGCAGCGCCCATGAGCTCAGGCGACGAAAAATCCGATACAGATGCAATACCTGATTATCTTGATCCGACATCAGCAAGTTTTGATCCGCTGAAGGCGCTTTACAGTCCCATAGACCCTTTCCCTCATATTCCATCAAGGCAATTTAATAATCTTGCTCAATTTCAAAATTTTATAGAAGGCAAAGATGCACAAACACGTAAGGCGAATGAACAGAAAAAGAAGTCAGGTGGCCAACAGGGTACTATAACTGGTTTAGCAAAGTTGAGGGCTCAGGCACACGAAGCGGAACAAGAAAGAAAAGCCGCAATAACAAAAAAGTATGCAGGTCCAGCAGAGAGATCTATTACACAGGCGAAACGAAAGAACATGCGCACAGTTTTTACGAAAATGCAAGGTAATAAAATAGCCCATATACGGACTCCCTGAGCCTATGATAATTTTTGCATTGACAGCTCTTGGGAGTCCATATGCACCCCTTCATAAACACAACCGCAGTTCTGCGCAGCGATTCTGTGCGCATCATTGAACAGATGTCGTTCGTTACCAATTACAGGGTGCAGGATCACGTGACTTTGTTGGGTTTTCCCAATTTAACATTATTGGATGTAACACACGGGTGAGTGCTGCTTTTTTTCCAAATAACTTTTTAAAACAATTTTTCTATAGAATTTCAACTAGTGCATAAAAGACAGATTTTTGTGCTGCTAAGCAGCTTATGGCAATGTGAAATATATCAGAATTACTTTAATTATTTATTAAGCCTGTGTTCTTGTTAAAAAAGTCCATGTATTCTGGACTACTATACGTTACGCAAGGGGAAATTTTGTCACCAATTTCAGACATTTTTAAGGATTTATTCGTATACCTTAAGATATTGGCCCAAACTTCAAGAAAAACTGTCTTTTATGCACTAAAGATTTTTGCAAATGTATTTCAATAACTTGAGATATTTGCAAAAATAAAGTTCTTAGCGGTGTGTTTACATTCTGTCTAGCCCGTGTGTAACCCCCTGAAAACCCTGTTGATTCTGCACCCTGAATAAGAAAAGCCATGAATAAACTTCAAAAACACATTACCTGAATGGCAGTCTACTAACCTTATTCTTTGCAGGCAACCTAAAAAAACACAACGATGTTTCAACACACTATTCATGCTGACATTTTATGTTGAAATTTAAAGCAGTGTAAATATTCAACATCTGTTCGACGTCGTTATCAACTTAGGCTAGATAAAACATCAAAGATTGGTGAACTTCCACCTAACCAATACCGACACTTTAAGTCGGCAACATAACGACAGTTTTCCAATATGGTGGATAGAGGGTAGGAAAGAACAACAAAGTAAATATAAAGCAAATATTTTTTTACTTTAATGGTACCATTTACTTAAGTTTGTGCTTTAGACAGGTAAACGTTGATAAGTTTTTGCAGTATCAGTGTGCTCCTTAGCCCTTGCAGTAGTGATTAAAAAAAATCACCTTAGGACAATAGCAACTCTCAGCAACCCTTTGGGTTATAAAGCCGAGAGTTGAATCATTGCAAATAGGTAATAACAATGTTATGTTTAGACATATTGATATAAGCTTGATTGCATTGCAAGCCATCTGCAAATTGAGCCATTATGCCTTTCCTGGTAGGAACCAATCATGTGTCTTTTGAAAAATCAATTTATCAAGAACAAGGTTAATACCTTTAACCAAGAAACAAGGTCAAGATCATTTTAACCTCATATAGTTTAGGTCTAAAATTCCTTCCCGTTCGTCTTTTTGAGTCCCCCTGTAGAATGGCATATAGCAGTTGCACTGTCCGTCCGTCCGGCATTCTGTTTTCCGGAGGTTTTTTACGCAACGCTTTAAGATATTGAGCTGATTTTTGGTATGTGAGTCTACCTACATTACCTACAGATGATGTGTAAAATTCGTTCTGATCTGTTGATTTTGACAAAGATATCGGCCTTTGACTGATCTCAATTTTTGCCAACAGAAAAACATGTAATAAGCTTTAAAAGGGAGATAATTTTTGTTTATCATTTGGCAGGACATTATGTATGGTCATTTTTGACAAGGGAAGTAATATTTCTTAAAGAGATATAATCCAAGCTCCTAATGCTTCTATAAATAGAAAGAAAAAGGAATGGAGAATTGAGACAAAAGTGGATATAGAAATTTTAACTATAATAACATTTCCTGATGGGTTTTTTATGCAACATTTTCTGATATTGAGCTGATTTGGTATGTGAGTCTAAAAATATGCCCTACAGATGAAGTGTGAAATTTGTTTCGGTCCATTGATTTGTGGCAAAGTAATGAGCCTTGGACTTAGAAATTTTCTCTATAATAACCGTTTTCCGGAGGTTTTTTATGCCACACTTTCATGTGTTGAACTGATTTTTGGTATGTCAGTCTACCTACATGACCTACAGATAAATTGTGAAATTAATTTTTGTCCATTCATTTTTGGCAAAGTTAGGGGCCTTGGACTTAGAAATTAACTGTTGTATAACCTTTTTCTGGAGGTTTTTTATGCAAAGCTTTCAGATATTAAGCTGATTTTTGGTATTTGAGTCTACCTAAATGAGATACAGATGAAGTGTGAGTTTCATTTTGGTCAAATGACTTTTGGCGAAGATATGGGCCTTGTTTTCTCTAAAATAGCTGCTGTGGGAAAGCGCAGTAGTGGGCATTGTGTTTCACAAATGCAGCTCTTGTTTATATCTGCTGGCTCATTATTTCCTGTGCACAGGTTCAGGTAATGTGTTAATGTTTATGTATACATGCTTAGGTTATTTAATAGTTAATAATGCTAAATCAATTAATACACAGATAATGGTAGTATATGACATAAAATCAATAGGGCTTTGACACGAATTATGATACTTTGCTTGGAATTCTCATTAACCCATATGTATCTGAAACCGGAAAGTTTAACACTAATTTTGAACTAAACAAAGCTAGTGTAAATATTTTCAAAGGACATGCATTAAGCCTGAAAGTCAAGTTCTGCCTGATCTTTTACATTTTTCTCCTTCTTCTCATAAAGTGCAGGGCTCCTGTGTAATTTACCTGCCATTGTTTTTCCAATATACATGTGTATATTGGTAACTCAATTTGCCTTCTTTGATCTTTTATTCAAATTAAAGAAGTTAAACTTCTGTTAACAATGGTATAATATTATAGACTGCTTGTTCATTCTTGAATTGTTTGGTTTCAGGATATAAGAAGGGACCACTGAATGTGTTAAGACTTTGCGTAAATGACAAACTGCGAGTGACTGTCCTCATCCGTGCAGCAGTGTCAGTCAGGAGCAGATGTCGGGGATATCTTGTTGCATTCGACAAACATTTCAATATGGTATGGTACCCCTTTACAAAATATTCAAACCTATACTGTGGAATTTTGAAGCATGTTCTGTATGTGAACTATGACTTTCTTTCAATGTATTTTGCATATAAAGTTTTCCAGAATTTTTCAGCAGAAATTTTATTTCAGATATTGCTAAATAATAACATTTTGGTTTCCAAAACATATTTGTGTTGCAGTTTCTGTCATTCAGTAGATTTTTATATATCTTAAAATATATATTTTCCTGTTTTATAGGCATTAATGGATGTAGATGAAACCTTCATTAGACCAGCTCCAAAAAGAAAGGTATTATTCTGATGAAACCTAAGCACAGCCTGTTTAAATCCCATCTTATAGAATGAAAGTATTGATGTTTCTTTCTTTTTAACATTTTTATTTGCCTTTTAAAATAAGATTTTAGTATGGGAACCCATGTTTCATAAACATTAATTTGTACATGTGTATTAAAGGGGCCGCTTAAAAGATTTTGGCATGTATTGAAGCATGTCATTAAATGCTTTATATTGATAAATTTAAACATTTGACATAAAAATCTCTAGTAAAAAAACAAGAATACATTTTTTTAAACGGAAAAATAAGTAACCCTCAACAGGGCTCGAACCACTGACCCCTGGAGTCCTGGAGTAAAAAGTCTTTCGCCTAGACCACTCGACCATCCATGCTCATGCTTAGAGCGGATGTATTTTTTACCTATGTAAGCAACCCTCGTAGTTTCCCAAAATATAACTACAACAACAGAACTTTCCAAATTATTCAATCGTTTCGCGTCGCACGATGCATGATAATTTTCAGGTTTTTAAAACTCGTCTTTAAGATGCTTATAATGGATATTTAAGAGCATGGTAAATTGTCAGTATTACTATTTCCTGAAAAATATCATAACAAAAACGAATATTTGCGATTCTGTAGCAACTTTTCTTAATATTGTCAATTTACCAAAACGTGAAAAGGCCCCTTTAACCAATCTTTATGACAGTTGGGAGATATTAAACTCATGGACCCTTGCTTGAGATTTTATTTGGGGCTATTTGGGTCAAAGTCAATGTTGCTAAAAATAAAAAATCAAATTTCCACTCAATAACTTGAGCTTAGATAGTGGTATTGCATTCAAATTTTGTATTTAGGTAGCTTTTATGGAGAACTTGTGTGGGTTGCATTTGGGGATGGTTGGGTCAGTGTCAAGGTTGCTGTTATCAAAAATAGAAAAACAATTTCCTCAAATAACTTAAGTTTGGTAGTTTTTGTTGCACATACGTTTTGTGTTTGTCTAAATATACTTTCCTGAAAAGCTAAGTTGATATAAGATTTAGGGCCAGTAAAGTTAAGATCGAGATCATTTGGACTTAAAAAGAAAAGCATTTTTTGCTCAATAACTTTTGATGTGGATGCACTGAAATTTTGTGTATATGTTGAGTTTACCTAGCATGGGATCTTATTTTGGTCAAGATCACTTTTGCTAAAAGTACAAAACAGTCTCAGCACAATTACTTTAATTTGGATGGAGGTATTATGAGGATATGTGTGTAGGCAGCTTACATGCAAACCTTACTTGAGCTTTTATATAAGTTATTGTAATGTATAGAATAAACATTTAAAAGGGCCTTTACATGTTTTTGGTAAATTGATAAAATTTAAAAAAAAATGTTTTAGATTTGCAAATTTTCGTTTTGGTTATGATATTTGTGAGGAAACAGTAATACTGAACACTTACAATGCTCTAAAATATCCATTATATGCATCTTTTGACAATGTAAAAACCTGAAAATTGTAAAGTGTTGCAACGCGAAATGATTTAATAATTTGGAGAGTTCTGTTGTTGTCGTTATATTTTGTAATACTACGAGGATTTCTTATATGAAGTATAAAATACATCTCTCGTTGTATGAACACTGATGGCCGAGTGGTCTTAGCCATAGACTTTTACTCCAAGGGTCAATTGTTTGAGCCCAGTTAAGGATTACTTTTTTTCTTTCTTTATTTTTTTTCTTGTATTTTTACTTGAGCATTTTAGATCCACTGTTTACATTATTCAATATAAAGCATGTAATGACATACTTCAATACATGCCAAACAAAATATGTGAAAAGGCCCCTTTAAGACCTGACATTGCCTTGTTTATTGTTATATTGTTGTGCCATTATTGCAAAAACTAATTTACAAATCCTATCAGATAGATATTACAAAGACCTTTAAATGTGAGTATTCTGTGACAGATTGGCACTTTTGTTATTAATTGATATGATTCTTTGATATATCATATTGATCTTGAGTTTTTCACCATTTTTTTTATGTTGTGCTTTCGATGTTTAAGTTTGATTTAAAATATCAAAATAATATCAAGGGCAGATTGCTCCTGATAAAAACAAAACTAAAGTATTCTGAGTGAATTATGGTCATATTGATGTTATGCTTACATTTTATGCTCATGAAACAGAACGAAAATGATTATATTTTTCTTCGCCAGATTTTTTAATAAGCCTGAGAAAACGATAAGTTTGACGCAATAACTATCTATTTAGATTTTACAAATTTATCTATGACTTATCATTTTAAAATTTAGCACTTAACTATGTTAAGCAATGGTCATTCTAATTTAACTGGATAATTTAAATACCAGTTGATTGCATTAAACAACATGTGTCATTACTGTTTAAAAAAAACTCTTGTTTGGGATTGTTAGGGCATTGACAAGAAAGGCAAACAGACAGAGGCGGTCTCATCTATTTGCAAGGACAGTGATAGAACAAAATCGTCAGCTAAGGCAGTAAGAGTGAAAAGTGAAAGTGAAAATAGAGACAAACAAGGGTCTGATCTGAGAAAGAAAATTGATGAAAACATGGAGAAATCAGACAGAAGGTCATTAATAGATCACATAAAAGAAAATGAGGATAAGGAATCGAGTCAAGGACAAAGGTTTTCTAGAAAGCTGTATGACAGCAAAGAGGCTACTGAAGGTTATAGAACATCATCTGACAGTAGATATGTAATACCTAGGAAAGGTGACAATTCAGATTTCAGTTATCAGAGAGATAGAAGTGATTCAGAAGGCAGAAAAGATCACAGATCATCATCAGGCAGTAGAAGAGCCATTGACAAATCAGAGAGTAGAAATTCTTATAGGTCATCTTCTAATGATGGTCAAGTTGGTGAAAGGAGTAAAACCAATCAAAGGTCATCATCATATGATAAAAGGGGTAAAGGGTTAGACCAAAGATGGGAAGAACATAATATCAGGGGTAAAGAACATGCAAAAGAGAGGGGAAAAGAACATGATAAACAGAAAATGAGAGAGCCCATGGATGACAAACTTAATTCTTCTACTGCTTCAATAGCCTCAAAAATTGGAATGATAGATCTGAGAGAGAAACTGAAGAAAAATCGTCTTAAAGATTCAGGTGCCAGCCAGTGCATGTCTGATAGTGAGAACAATCCTTCAACATCTAGACCAGAGCATTCAGTTTCAGATAGTGAAAGTGGAAAACAGCAAAAGGAAGAGAGTATTAGAAGCTACAGTGATAAGTGCTTTGTCTCAGATAGTGAAAGTAGAAAACATATAAAAGAAGAGAGTAGTAAATGCTCCAATGATAAAACAGAAATGAGTTCTGGTCTGTTTTGGCCAAAGTATAAAAAATGGACTGAAGACAGGTGCTATGCAGAATATGAGATCGTTGAGAGACATGTAAATCAGTTATTTATTCGTGGGGATAATGTGGTCAGTATACATGTTGAGGATTTTTAGTGTCTATCTTTAGGACATTTGGAAAGTGGATAGTTACAAGGTTTTGTTAAGATTTTCATTTTCACATAAAAGATTAAATGTAACATGCCGTATAAATCAATATTAAAAAAGTTTGGAAAAATTATGCGATTAATAATGGAGCCATGTGGTTTGTCTGATATTTGCTGACTGATGTTACAATACATTTCAATTCGGAGTAGATGTAAATATTGCAATTAGCTCATAAACATGATTCAATATGAAAGTATTTTTTTCAGAATTGTCTTGTATGTAACATGTAAAATGCTGAAATTGAAATAATTCACTTGATAAAAAGCTCACAAAATAAAAGGTATTAACATTTATAACATATGCCACCTATGTGTTCATTTTCTTTTATTATTTATATTACTGTGTTACAATCGTATTAAAATGATAATAAAATGATATAAATGTTTAAATATGAAATATTTGTTTCAAACGTCACTTATAAGGATAACAAATATCAATGGTTTCTAGCAGCATACATGATCAACAAGTCATTAATGGCGATAAAAACAGAGTATACTGAGTTTGATAGCAATATTTACTTGATAATTTTACACGAAATTAATTGATACCCTGCAACCAGTTTGGAAAATTCATTTATTATACTGATCGTTTACTTAAATACAAAACAATTAGTGCTAAACATATTGCTTTCAGCATGCAAACAAAACGTTTACCACTCACCATTGATTTAAAAAATAGACTTAACATATGAATTGCTGTCAATGGTTAACATACACAAATGAATGGAAATATATAAATTTATTTTCAACATGCGATTTTTTATCTCATGAATTTGTACATCAGTTTTATTCAATGTTGCAACAGTGTTTAAATGTAGTCAAGAACATTTTTTAAGTTTTCAACAACTTTAGCTTTGTGATAGGTGGTGATTTTTATCCTACTAGTTCTGATGCTGGAAAGTCATGGATTTTTGGACTATTTCTGCTGATGACGTCAGCAATCCACACTCGGTAATGGCTGACGTCAGTGTAGATGCCTGGGCTCTCTTGCTTGGCGCATCCGTCTCCCCAGGATACGACACCCGCCACGAACCAATGACCATCACGTTTGCAAGACAGGGGTCCACCACTGTCGCCCTGTGAATGAGATAAATAAGACCTTATTCTGAACAACTTTTTACTGTTACACGCACTTGTGTCTCATTAGTTATTGCAGGAACATATACCAACAGTGTCCCAGATTATTGACAAAAGATTTTAAGTCACTTAAGTTTGACATACTATACATTATTAATTAAAGGTCAATTAATGCAAACCGCATGTAAATAAGCCAACAAAATATTTTTTATTTGTTCCAAATTACAATGTTGCGTTCATTATACCAAATGCGTTTATTTTTTATCAGAATGATTGGGTTCATTTGTTAGTACATGTATTATCAATTGCGTTCAGTTTTGAATGATACCAAATGCGTTCATTTGTAATCGGAATTATTGCGTGTATGTGTTAGTACATGTATTATCAATAGCGTTCAGTTGTGAAAGAAGGTCAATTAAGTTCATTTTTAATGAGATTCGTGGCGTTTATTTGTGAAAGCGACCTATTGCGTTCATTTCTAAATTTATATCAGTTGCGTTCATTTGTTAGTGAGATCAGTTACTGAAGGTTCATTAATGAAAGAGATCAAATGCGTTTATTTGTGAAGGAGATCAAATGCGTTTATTTGTACAAGAGATCAAATGCGGTCATTTGTGAACGAGATCAACTGCGTTCTAATGGCAAGCGGAATGAGCTATGATGCGAACGCGTCTTTACCTTGCAAGCGTCTATTCCTCCAAAGCGGTACCCGGCACAAAGCATATCTTTTCCGATAGTGTGATTGTACCAAGAATTGCAAAGCGAGTGTTCAATGATAGGAACCATAGCTTGCTGAAGAACGTGTTGGGTAACCCCACCTAGAAACAATAATTATAATTGTATCATTATTTAATGCACACAACCAGTCATACTCAGACGTAAGCTGTTAAAGTAAATATGCCAGTCCCATTGGATTATAACTAGGTCAAATTCATATGGACTTAATATCAGTCAAATTTGGAACAAGAAATATCTTTAAAAAAGATATACGGCGTTGATTGTGGTTGGAGTTTATGGAAGGTAAAGATTTAAATGAATGAGATCAAGGATAGCTTATATCTTTTTCTGTGCAGTTTTTAGCTGCATCAAACGCAGTACGGGATGTTACGCGGAGTTTTCGCGGCTTATTTTACATTATTACATATTGCTGGTCATAAACCTATAGATACAAAACAGAAAACCAAAGTCAACCGGCCACACGCGAAGTCTCCGTACATAGTTTAAATATGTATACTCGCGTTCTTCGAACAAACCTGTTTGAGTGGTTTATCGGGCATTGCTACGTGTATTTGATTCGATTATTAACAGTATCGAGAATCATCGCGCTCATACTTAATACATTAGTCAATATGCTGCAATAATACATTAGTAAATATGATGGAATAATTCTTGTTAATTAATTAAAAATAATATTTATCATGGTATTGTTAAAAACACATTAAGAATCTATTATTGACATGCCATAAAATAATATCGCTGGATATCTTCATTACACATCTTTCTGGTGGTAAAGAAAATTCCAGTTCACCTAGTTCACGCTATAGCGTTTTTATTATATAACTATTATGTTACTGACCGCGAACTCCGAACAGCACATAAGGTCTGACCTGTATATAAACTCTGACATTCAAACCGCGAACTGACCCCTTATACCTCGCGGGTTGAAATGCAATACATTAAAGTGAGGCATCGCTTCCACTGCTCTTTATACTTTTACATATAACATGTTGACAGGAATATGGAAGTCAGTACTAAATATGAGAACATGGCGTTTAAGTACACAACGTTCTCGCGTTGAAAATCCTCTGAAAATAAAAGGTGCACGCACAAACTGTATTGATGTCGAGATTGAGTATTAAACTGTTCTATCTATTAAGCCTTTTTATTAGAGATAAAACTGTTTCATGCTGAACACGCAGTAAAACAGTGTTACAAAGACGCGGACATGTTTCCAATGTTCTAGTGGTATTATCAAATCAGCCAATGCAGTCAATGAAGTGTATTCATCTGTACTTGGCCGCGGGAAGTTTTATATGAATTCTATTGGACGCTAACAAAGGTCAGGCTAAGGTGAAAAGCTGGCGTATACAGCTAACGCCGAAAAAAACTCCGTCGTTTAGCGTTATTTTCTTAAGCTCCTATTACATGGCCCGATGCAATTACTTTAAACTCAAATTTGCCCAAAACAACTATGCCTTCCACGACAAATGATTGGATACAGACGAAGCCAATATATATTTTACAATAGACAGAAAAGACAAGGGTTCAAACTGGTCGAAGCCAAAATTCCTTTTAGATATGTTCACATCGAAATTATTCAAAAGCAAACAACCGAGCTGAAAAAGAGGAGTTCAGTATACTGTTTGTGTGACAATATTTTAGATTCACCCATTTATGCCTAGTGGACTCTGCCATCGGTATAAATTGGATCGTTTTATTTCCAAAGTTAAGGATGTCTAGTATATTACTTCTATATTTAGAATATTTCTTAAATAAATTCCTTTAAGCAAACAGCGCAGACCCTGGTGAGAAGCCGCATCAGGCGGCGTCCCATCTGGGTCTACGCTGTTGCCAAGGCCATTTTTCTACACGCTAGGCATAAATGGGTTAACCGGTCGCAACCAAAGTTTTTTACTTACAATAATCTATACATTAGGTCGCCTGTAAAAGCTGGAGCATGCGCCTTGCAGATAAAGAGGTGTTGCAAACACAAAGATTTGCGACTAAAACGTATACGGTACTAGTATTCCATAGTTTAAAAACAGACAAAGGACAACGAACTCGACAACGCTTTCTTGATCGCCTTCCGTCCTGCGTCGTCATCATTTACAGGGTGAACTCACTAATGGTCGAATTTCATGAAACTTGGTCAGTGCATTTGCCCCAATAATGACTTTACCTAGTTTGAAACTGACCCGCGTGAGGTCAAACTTGGTCAGCAAATTTATTCTGATGAGGTCTCAGTTGAGTTCGAAAATGGTTCCGGTTCATCTAAAAACATAGCCGCTAGAGGACGGGACAGTTTTCCTTATATGAATATATTGAAACCTTGTGAACACTATAGAAGGCACATTTTAATCCAATATTTATTAAACTTTTCAGAATATTTCCTTTATATCTAGGTAGGCCTATTTCGAAAATGATTGTGGTTCGTCGAAAACCTTGGACGCCACGGGGTCAGGGCAGTTTTCTTTATATGGCTTTGATGAAACAAAGTAGAAGTCACATTGCAATCTTCATGAAACATGGTCAGAACATGTTTTCTAATGAGTGATGGACCGATTTCGACAATGGTTGTGGTTCGTCGAAAAACATTACCGCAATTGGGCGTGACAGTTTTCCTTATTGGCCCCAATGTGGCGGACAGTTTTCCTTATATGATTATAGTGGGACCTTGTGAACACTACAGAAGTCATACTTTTCGTCCAATCTTCATTAAACTTGGTCAGAACATTCTTTGTAATTATATCTCGGCCGAGTGTGAACCTGGTTCCGGTCTGTTGAAAAACATGTCTGCCAGGGGGCGGGCAGTTTTCGTTTTATGGCTCAAGTGAAACCTTGTTGATTCTATATTGGCCACCTTTATTGTCCAACCTTCGTGAAACTTGGTTTGAGCATTTTCCCCCAATAAACTCTCGGCTGAGTATGAAACTATGTCACTTGGGGTCAAACAGAAGGTCACAAGATCAAATAAAATGCGTTAACACTCTAGATATCCCATGTGTTTTCCAATCTTCTTAAAACTTGGTCAAAATATTTGTTCTTATGATATCTCAGCCAAGTTCGGAAATAAAAAGTACTTTCATTAGTCCGAAACCCTCCTCAGAATAGTTTAGTTCATTCGGGTCCCATATGAACGCCTTATAGAACATGGTCTTCTCGTTTTTAATTGTATTCTCTTTCTAGATTCAAAACGACCAGAAAAGGGGATCTTATTAAAGCATATAACAACAGGGTATACATGAAGTTTCATAAAATACCGGCCACCAGACGAATTATTTAATCCGGCTACCTATGGATTCGCCCCATCCAGTTACGTAACATGTGTCCCTTGGTCCGAACTCTTGGACAGCGAACGTTGGCAGACACACGGGCGAAACATACGAGGTGATGCGCACCGGATGCTCCAAATGAATAAGTGCGATGTCGTTTTTATGGGAACCTTGCACGTAGTCACCGGGCTTGATGACGTTGCTAACGTTGATTCTTTGTTCGGACTTGACGTCATTAACTGCGGAGTTGTAGTCGCCGACGACAACTTGAAATGTGGATGATGTGGCTTTGAACCTGAATAAGTATAACTAATCGTTTTGTTTTTGCGTTTGCCGTAGTCGGGACCAAAGTCTTGCTTCATTGTTGATATGTTTAGTGTAACTCGATGTTTTACATGCTGACCAGTGGCGTATGATTTTTGTTACCTGAAACCTTTTTTGTTCAATGATACTGTGTATAAACGAAAACACTTTTAAGAAAAATAGACTTTTAGACAGGATGTAAGTTGCTAGTTCCGTCTTCCATAACTTACAAGACTAATATGTCATTTTTTATACTTTTTGACCGGAAGTCTGTACTAGAAAACATGTCACCTATCATGTGTTGAGCCAGCTAGATACATACGTGTCAAAGCAGTGTGCAGCGGTCAGAACCCATTGGCTGTCAATCAAAACGCCACCACATAGAACTTCCGGAGCCATTATTCCAGGAGTTGATGTCACCTTCAATGACGTCATCCACGGCCAAGCACCCGGAGTTGCGTCACTTCCACCCACGACTCGCTTTGATGTAGGTTGCACGGACGGAAGTCCACAGTTTTTTGTTACTGATAATTTGATAAATAAATATTAAGCTTATAAATGTTTCATTTTAACACTTATCCTTCATGAACAGATGTTTACAGACGTGTCTATTATTAACATCCCGAATACATGTTGATGTAATTTCCGACTTAACTAGTAAAACAAGTTCGCCGTGGCGTAATTGATATGGTGTCCGCCTAGCGATCGGGAGGTCACGGATCGATCACCACTCGGGGAACATTCTCTAAATCTTCCCTTAAGACACCAAGTACTGGTTATAAGCCCAGGAAACGGACACGAGAGCGTTAATATAAGCATGCTGCTTTCGATGCCTTCGACCTAAAATAAAGAGGTTTAAACAACTTTAAACTAGTCGTAAAGGGGCCTTTTCACGTTTGGGTAAATTGACAAAATTGAAAAAAAGTTGTCTCAGATTCGCTAATGTTCGTTTTAGTTAAGATATTTGTGAGGAAACAGTAATACTGAACATTCACCATGCTCTAAAATAACCATTATATGCATCTTGTGACGATTTAAAAACCAGAAAATTATAACGCGTTGCAACGCGAAACGAATTAATAATTTGGAGAGTTCTGTTGTTGTCGTTATATACTGTGAAACTAGTACTTACTACGAGGATTGCTTATATAAAGTATAAAATACATCAGGAATTGTATTCGTAAGGATGGCCGAGTGGTCTAAGTGGGTACTACTTTTATTCCAGTACTCCAGGGATCAGTGGTTCGAGCCCTGCTGAGGGTTACCTTTTTTCTTTTTTAAATTTTATTCTTTTTTTTAAATGGAGCTTTTTATGTCTAATGTTTACATTTATCAATATAAAGCATTTTATGACAAAATTCAAAACATGCCAAAATCTGTGAGAGTCCCCTTTAATTCTTGTATCAATAGCGAGAAATTACTTAACCCATCATGTCCTTAATGGTATAAATTGAATAAATCCCATTATAAATTTTACGTTAAAAAAGTTGAATGATTTTCGAAATTTTTTAGCAGTTTTTCACATAGGATAATAGAAAATTGCACATGAACAACATCATATTATAACGAACAATAATTTCATGTTTGAATGTTGAAAAATGAGAGGACTTCTTTGGACAAGTTTGTGTGTAAGGACAGACGAACTTATGACTGACAGAGAAAATGAATGACAGAAAAAAAGACATACAGAAAAAGGTCAGTTATCCAGACAGACAGACAGACAGACCGACAGACGGACGGACGGACGGACAGACGGACGGACGGACGGACAGACAGACAGACAGACAGACAGACAGACAGACAGACAGACAGACAGACAGACAGACAGACAGACAGACAGACAGACAGACAGACAGACAGACAGACAGACAGACAGACAGACATACAGACAGACAGACAGACAGACAGACAGACAGACAGACAGACAGACAGACAGACAGACAGGCAGGCAGGCAGGCAGGCAGGCAGACAGACAGACAGACAGACGGACAAAGACAAAAAGACATATACATGTGTATATAGATATCCAGACAGATACACATCCGAATCGACAGACACACTGAAAGAAAGGCAGGCAGGCATGCTGGCAAGCAGGAAGGCAAACAGACAAAGAGACGCACAGACGTGCGCGGGGTAGCGGACTAAGAGTTTTGTGCTGGGGTCTAATGAGTCTCTTCCCAATGAAAAAGACCAACGTGGCTGCTAACTTACAGTTACATTGGAGTGCGCGCTCGTCCGACCCGTTGGCACAGTCGCTTCTACCGTCGCATACCCAGGCGAAAGGTATACATTTCGACTCAGAGGGACACCGGAACTGAGCGCTTGTGCACGCTGAAATGGACGCAGACGAGGATTTACATCCGTTCTTTGTAGTTGACTTCCTTTTTTACGTTACTCAATACGTGGTTGGTAATTTCAACACTGGGCTTAATGCATGTGCGTAAAGTGTAGTCACAGATTAGCCTGGACTGCACAGGCTAATCTGGGACGATACTTTACGCACATGCATTATGCCCAGTTTTCTCAGAACAAGGCTCAATTAGTTGTAGTTGTTTTATTTTAGATAGAACGAACAGTTTAAATGTATATTTCAAGTTTGTGTTATAATGTTTGCCAAAAAGGTCAAATATAAACCAATTTTTTTCAGACAAAAGAATTCAAACAAAATAATTAAAAATAAACGCCGTCCCATCACCTTTTCGGGAGGAAACCACGGGTGGAAAACACCACACACCGGCATCCTCTGCGTGGCTACAGTCAGTTGTCGTCGGTGCTAAACCGGTTTTGAGAAATGGATACCGTTGTCAATCGTTCAAGAGCAAACATTAAAAAATCACAAACAATAAATGAAAGTTTGTCATTAAATGGCCACTGCAATATTTGGAGCAGACTACCAGGAACAACAACGTCGTGGCAACAATTATGCGTAAATAGGTTTAAACTTAGCTAAAATAGAGGTCGCAGTGGCGTAGTGGATATTGTGTACGCCATGCGATAGGGAGGTCACGGGTTCAATCACCACCGTGGGAGCGTTCTTAAGATCTCCCCAAAAGACAACAATTACTGGTTCAACCCAGGAAGTGGTGTTTCAATGCAATCGAGCTTGAATAAATGTGTCTTGTTCTGTGAAAACTGGGCATAATGCATGTGCGTAAAGTGTCGTCCCAGATTAGCCTGTGCAGTCCGCATATGCTAATTAGGGACGACACTTTCCGCTTAAATGGTATTTCCCGTTTAAAGGAAGTCCCTTTTTACCGAAAATCTAGTTTAAGCGGAAAGTGTCGTCCCTGATAAGCCTAGGCGGACTGCACAGGCTAATCTGGGACGATACTTTACGCACATGCATTAAGCCCAATTTTCTTAGAACAAGACACATAGGTTTAAACTTACAATGATGGACGACGAGATAGCTGCATCAACAAAACAACTTCGATATGCGCAATTTCACCAAACGCACACAATTCAAGTAATAAAAAAATGATTAACTTGTCTAGTTACTATATAGAATCATTAAAATGAATACATTTCTCTGTAACTATAATCAGATATCCGATTTCTCGACCTTTACTTCTGGTAATCTGTATATGTTCACAAAAGGCCGTACAATTATGTACGATAGTATGTACTTTTTTTATAAACCCATTTTTGCCTAGTGGACTTTCCCATCCTTCTAAATTGGATTTATTTATTTCCAAAAATAAGGATTTCTGGTATACTTATTTCTATATTTAAAATATTTCTAATAGAAATTCCTTTAAGCAAACAGCGTAGACCCAGATGAGACGCCGCATCATGCGGCGTCTCATCTGGGTCTACGCTGTTTGCCAAGGTCTTTTTTTCTTGACGCTAGGCATAAATGGATTAAACTACACTTATAATTTTAAATGACTCGGGCCCTAATACACGAAATTTTGTTTTCGAAATATTCACGAACATCTTACAGTGAAGTCCCGAGCAAAAGGACAGGCTGGTTTCGTTTCCGGCGCACTCGAGGTCATCGTGAAAAATTGGTCCCGTGCCCTCGCCGAAATGTGCCTGTTAGTATTGAAACACGGTCATTAACCCATGTATGCCTAGCGTCTAGAAAAAAGGTCTTGGCAAACAGCGTAGACCAGAATAGACCCCGCATGATGCGGCGTCTCATCAGGGTCTGCGCTGTTTGTTTAAAGGAATTTATATAATAAATATTCTAAATATAGAAATAAATATACTGGACATCCATAATTTTGGAAATAAATTGATCCAATTTAGAAGGATGGGAGAGTCAACTAGGCATAAATGGGTTAATAGTTTTTTAATACCCTCGCATTGTTTCTATTCTAATATAAAGAAACGCACAATCAACGTCGTGTGATTCGCCAAAGCTTATTTTGAAGACTTAATACCAAATTAAAAAAAAAAATTATCTGGTGTAAAATTATGCCTTATACATGTACTTGGTATTAGTTGCGCAAAATAGCATGGATCATCCGATAGATTTAATAGCTTTTAAATACCGAATACATGTACAAATAATTTTCAAACAACCAATTATTGTTTTTCTCAGATTCTGCGTACTCAGAATGGCTCGGTGAATGCTATTCCGGGTCATTAAACTGCTATTTTTTCTGGTATCAAAATGGGTGGTGGATATAGGATCTAACAAAGGATGGATATAGGATCCGACCAAGGTGGATAAATAGGGTCTGGTCATGGTTAGATATATAGGATCTGACCAATGATGGAATTTTAAGATCTGATCAAGGGTGGTTACAAAGGATCTAACAAATTGTTAAAATAAAGAATCTGATCAATGGTGGATAAATAGGATCTGAGAAAAACTTGTATATCAAGGTCTGATACGAGCCATTACGAGTACACCATAGAAGTCAATGTAAAATATAACGATTCGAACTAATTGCTAATTTATAATTATTTTACCGGCGTTATATAAGGGGTGTAAAAATGCTGCGTTTTCAGCCACGATTGCAGACGCTGACATTTTTACTCACCCCTCCAAAGACCGAGAGCACCGCGTCGAAGCCGAGCTGCTTGCAGACGACCATCCCATCCGCCGTCGTGAACTTGTCGTCACAGACCGTACCCCACGTGCCGTTCACCCTGACCTCCACGCGCCCTAGATTTCTTGTACTGCCATTGACCAGTCGAACATTCTCCCAGCCTTGTGATATATAGCACGTTTTAATGTCAAAATTGTTTCATATTAAAGGAACTAATGAAGAAATTGTTCTTAGCTTGGCAAAATGACGAATTAAAAAAAATAACGTATCTTAGATTAACAAATGAGAATGTAAATATATATATAATATTAAAACAAGCCAAAAAACAGTGCTGCCTTAGAACAATATTAAAGTATTTGTTCATAAATGGAAATCATTTGAAATCGGTGAAAAACTAAAGCTTGTTAACGCTTTTCCTTGACATTTTGTTTCACGAGGTCACGGTTTAAATCCCTGGGAATGCATTTTTTATCAACAATTTTCTCACGATTCTATGTAGTTAACCCATTTAAGCCCAGTGGACTCTGCCATCCTTCTAAATTTGATCCATTTATTTCCAAAATAAGGGATGTCTAGTATATGTATTTCTATATTTAGAATATTTCTTACAGAAATTCCTTTAAGCAAACAGCGCATACCCTGATGAGACGCCGCATCATGCAGCGTCTCATCTCGGTCTACGCTGTTTGCAAAGGCCTTTTTTCTAGACGCTAGGCATAAATGGGTTAAACATAAGGTGTTAAATTTAAATTGACACATTTATGTATATATTAAGTACACATATATCCTTTCTTGTAAAAGTTAATTTAAACGCTTTTAAACGATTTTGCAAATAGATGTATACGTACTTTTAAACGTAAATGCACTTTGAATGTTATTTTTCGAATTAAATGTATATTATAAAAAAAAACTTTCAATTATGATAACTTTCAGTTAATATAAAGCTTAAATGAACCTCCAGAAACAACGGCAGAAAAGACGCTTATCTTGTTTCATTCGCCATTTCAATCATACATCTATGAGCAGTGTGATTGCTGAGTACAATAGTGACGATAGTCAAGATTCAATTTCCATATTCAAAATCCTTCCAATCTTCTTATTTTGTAAAGTAATACCGCACTAAGGTGAATGCCAATCTGCTCTTAGAACGCAATTGAGTCGTGTTCTAAGAAAACTGGGCTTAATGCATAAGCGTATAGTGTCGTCCCAGATTAGCCTGTGCAGTCCGCACAGGCTAATTAGAGACGACACTTTCCGCTTTTAGGACATTTTTCGTTTAAATGAAGTCTCTTCTTAGCAAAAATCCAATTTAGACGGAAAGTGTCGTCCCTGATTTGCCTGTGCGGACTGCACAGGCTAATCTGATACGACACTTTACGCACATGCATTATGCCCAGTTTTCGAAGGCGAATCAATTAATTACTATCGGCTTTCTCCACGTGAAACAATACAAAACGTAATATACGTAACGTCTGTAAAAACGTAATTAATATACACTGTACTTTTCTTCTTACTAGCCAAATCTTTGCCATAGCAAACAATACAAATGCTAAGATCTGGCAATGAATCTGTGGAAAACATCTTACACTTACTGCTGATCGAAATTGCGTCCGCACCGTAAGTTGAATAACAAGCGACTACGCATGTCAGTAGAAACCTCTTGGTCAAACTTCTCGTGCGCGCTCTGGAAATCTGTTCGACGAGCATTTTGTAGCGGTCAAAAGCAGGTTTTACCAATTGCCGTCGGAGGATTCAACTGCGTTCTTCGAGTTTGTGTAACGCTCTTAAAATATTAAATCTCACTTTTAATTTAATCACTGTATCGCATCAAAATTGTATCACATGTCAAGGCAAATAAATCAGCACCGGCAATTGTTTGCAAAATCAACCTAGTACTAAATGTTTAGTACATAAAAACAATTCAACATGCGAATTTAACTTCTTGGTGAAGCACAATTTTATTTTTGCATAACCTTGATTTTTTTTCATGCAACAAATTAATTTAAGGCAGCAATAAGTCGAGTCAATCAACGATTTTCTAAACTGTCCAATACTAGACTCGTTATATACAAAGCTTTATCTATTGAGTTATGTTACGAAAGATTAACGTCCGTGTGGGTATTTCATAGTTTATTTACAGATCCCGCCGTGTCTTCATATATGGGCAACCCCGAGATTAGCGTTCAACAGAACCATGGCCTTTTAACCCACAACCGCAGTACACGTCAGTGAAAACCGCAGCATGGCAGATCATAGGAGAAAGTTGTCCATACCCTTATCGGAGATCGTCCGAATCGACATTTAAAAGGGCAGCGTTACAACAAGTGATAAAAAAAACTGATTTCTTTTATTTGTGTATCATACATTAATTTAGCTGGTGATTTTTAAGGGTGGAATATTCATTAATATCTAAATATCTACAACGAAAGTAATGAAAAACATTCAACTTTGCCACTTTAATCAATGAAAAAGTCAGGGAAACTTTTAAACGCTTCCACTGCAGTCATGAAAAACTCTACCTCTGTAGACATTGAACATGTTTACTGTACTACTGATGCCATGGAAAACTCTACCTTTTAAGTAATGACAAACGTTGAACCCTTCTACTGATGTCGCGGAAAATTATTAACTCTTCTTCTGAAGTAGCGGGAAAAAAGTCATCGGAAAAAAATACACGACGTCTGTTTGCTCGTATTTTTTGTGTGCTTTTAACCAGTATTACAAAGTGGTTTACATCTATTTGGTATCCGTACACTACGGTTTGAACACCCTATTCTGTTTATCACAAATGTGTTTTTGGCCATTATATATTAAGATTTAAAAATGTACACATTAACTTCAAAATACGGAGGTTCTCTACGTGACCAAAACAAGAAAACACAATGTTGAGGCTGCCTTTATATAAATTGCGTTTTAGAATTCTATGCAGAAGAACCTGATAAAATTAGCTTGAAATTCTTGATACAAAAGACGCATGAAAATCCATCCGTTTAAACTTTATACTGACTTCCATATAGGAAGTAAATATTAATATTCACTTATCTAGAATTATCAGTAATCAACCACATTTTCTACCGTGGCTAGTATGCGTCTTTATTTAGCCATTCGGCCATTTTATGTCAACAAATCCGGTGATATCATTGCATCATTTATTTGTGTGGCGGCAAGTGCACAATGACGCGCACATGTTAAAAATCAGTGACCATTTACGTGGGTTATGACATGAAAATTCTACTGTATCCAAAATAAGGAAAACTTATTGCTCAGTTTTACAGTATAACCAACTAAATTGTTATCGTTGTTAATACGCTCAATTGGTTGTTGTCGGCTAAGTTACAATTCAAAAGTTTTTCGGGTTCTCTGAAGTTTACTACCGCTCATTGGATCACTGTCGACCTAAAATGGCTTGAAGTCACCCTGAGGTGACAAGAAGCCGATTCATGTCACCCTCGGGTTGACTTCAAGCCGATTCTAGTCACCCGGTCGGCTTAAAGTTACCCCAGGGTGACATGAATCTGCTTGAAGTCACCCTAGGGTGACAAGAATCGGCTTCTAGTCACCCCCGGATGACTTCAAGCCATTTCAGGTCGACATTGACCCACTGCGCTATGCTCATTGTGTCATTGTCGACCTGAAATGGCTTGACTAGAAGACGATTCATGTCACCCTGCGGTGACTTCAAGCCGATTCTAGTCACCCGGTCGGCTTGAAGTCACCCCAGGGTGACCTGAATCGGCTTGAAGTCACCCTAGGGTGACAAGAATCTGCTTCTATACAACCCCGGTCGACTTCAAGCCATTTCAGGTCGACAATGACCCATTGAGCTTTACTACCATGTATCCCGGGTACGGAAAATACGCATGGTGAAACCAAGCCATTTGCTGGGGTACTTTGTATAATATACATCCTTACCCGCCGTAATTTGTATAAATCTTGAGAGTACCTGGGGTACTTTGAAGTAGTACCTGAGCTACCTGAGCCGACAAGGACCAACCGACAGGGTGCAGGATCACCAGACGTTGTGGGGTTCCCAATTAAACCTTAATGGATGTAAGCAAAACGGTAAGTGGTGCTTAATTTAAAACAAATTTTTAGAACAATTTTTCTTAAGAATTAAGAATTGCAACTAGTGCATAAAAGAAAGTTTTCATGCTGAATAGTGAATAATGAAAACTTAGTAAAAGTTACGTTTATTGCCACATAATGCAGAATTTTGTTATAGTACGATTATATTAAAATATGCGGATTATACTTTTTTATGGTGGCAAAATAAAGAACGCCGTGAAAACTCGGGGACATTCATTAACAAATCATATCCGCCAAGTAATATTATGTGACTTGTCTACGCTATTCGCAGCACGAGCGTTCCTTAGTTGCAGCGCGCACGTGTCACTCCTGTGTTTGTTGGTGACGCTGACAGCAGACTCTTCATTTTTTTTCCATTAATATTTGATAATAAAATAACACACTGTACCAATTAACAGTTATTTCCTAAAAGGACTGTTCGGATTCATGACGGGCAAATGTCAATACAGCTGAGTCGATATTTACAAAGCTTCTTAGGACAATCTTGACTTATATTGAGCTTAAAGAAATAATATATATCAAATGTTCTTTTAAAATCTTCTGAGTTCTGATTACAATGGATACATTATCAATAACTGTAGTCGTGTTAACCTGATCAACGCATTTTGAAGTAAAGTGCAACCAACTATAAATAAATTATAAATTTTAATAATTGAAGGCATGCTGTGGTTTTGTGTTTCGGGAGCTTTGTACACACTGACGCAGACCATGGAACCCTGTGCACTATCAGTGTTACATATAATTATTATACATGCTTACCAGTGAAACAAATTATATCTTTTACAATTATCTATTTTCCTTTGACGGACCAAAAGTGATATTTTAAATGCTTAAATGTGAATCAAATTTAACCACAAAATGTAAAGCTACACTGACGTACCGTTATCTTGAAAAACTAAAAAAGGTAAGCCGTATTGGGCAGCAAGACTTAAGCATTTTTGGTCAAACAGATAGAGGCATGATCGTCTTTTGATCGCTGTAAATTATCACTTTCTGTTCAGGAGATGGCGTGTTTGCCACTTGAGATTGTCGTGATGTTAAGGCTGCCAATCTGGGTGTATCGTACGCCCAACGGCAGTCAAACATCCGACGCTGCGTCACGATGACCAAACCCATCTGACCACATATCGTAATCCGTCGGCAATGTCCGTTTACTTTCGGCTCTTCCACTTATCAACGAACAAATACTCGGGAATGTCCGTTTGACGTAACCCGAAATCCATGCTGATCAAACCATCGTGCACAGTGCAGACAAAACACATAAATGCGGCGCATTTTTAATCGCGTATTAAGAGTTTTGTTTGCATGTTTTCTAATTCTGCTTGAAAAAAATATGTCGTAACATGTCTTACATGAAACTTCTACAGAAATACAGCTATTTATAGAAGAAAAATAAGTTCAAACATTTAGCTTGCCTAATAACGCCTATTCACATACCAACTTCAAATACATGTATTTATAGTTCACATAACCAAACAATAAAAACATAAATGTAAATACTTTAAAAAAAATAACATTACAGCAATAGCAAAATGTGTGTCGATTGCGCTTAAATACTCTTAAACCACTTTTGAAAAAAAGCATCAGGAACGCTTCCAAGGAAATTAAAACGCTCTGCCAGGTTTTATCTTCAATTAATTAAACGTGTACAAACCATCAACTTAACTCTGAGCTCGACTCAGGTTCTAATTAATACGATTTGACCATTACAAATTCATTATTGGGGATTGAAAATCAAAGGCGCTTATCGGGGCGGGCTACACGCTACTATTTCTTAAGCTCTCGAATAAAAAACATCTGGAATCGACATGCAAGTCGCGCCTGAGTATCTGAGAGGGATACTATTGTGCGACGCAATGTCCTTTTCCAAGGTTAAGAATCATTAAAGCATAGCAGATGATTTTTAAAATCTCTTTTACGTTTTCCAAGGGGTTGCTAACTAACGTAAAAACGTCTCCAAAAACGACTCAAATGTACGCAATGACACGATGAAAATGAAGATGAAGAAGACGAAGAAGAAGCAGAATATGACGCCGCCGCCACCACCGACGACGACGACGATGATGATGATAATGATGATGATGAGGAGGAGGAGGAGGAGGAGGAGGTGGAAGAGGAGGAGGAGGAGGATTATGATTATGACGATGATGATGTTGATGATGAAGACGACGACGATGATGAGGATGAGAAGGAGGAGGAGGAGGAAGTAGCAGCCAGGCACTCTCGAACTTCAGGTATTGTTAGTCATATTTGGAATTGTGCAATAAAATACGGGTTGAGTGTGAAACTGTTGTATCTATTAAGTATAAATAATAGGAAAAGTGTCGACTATATGTATTCTTAAATGATACTTTATGAAACTGTCAAATAAACAATGCAGAATCAGATCTCAACTTGACTCCGATCCCAGAAATCTTTTTTTTCTGAATGCCTTACCTAAATTCCATAAGAGCGATGGACCTGAAAACGTCTCTAAGATAATTCACCAGTAATTCAGTTTCGTCCATTCCTTCTTCGTCTGTTTTCTTGTATAATATACATCTATATTAGTACATGTAGTACATGCTCAAAAACCCAATCGTCCTTCCTTTAAATTTCTTATGATGCTTTCAAAAAAAAAATGTACGGCTAATTTCAATTTCTAAAAATATTCCCAAAACTTAACATAGTGTTGTTTATAATATAATGACATTATAATGATTATATTTAAAGTATATGTTGCCTTGAGTAGACGATAAATGTGATTGTATTAATGTTGGCGGGCTTTTGTTCTGATGCAGCATGTTTTGACTGAAAAAGGGACAAAGTTTATTTTTATGATAAAACGCTATTTGGTAAATTGTTATCCACCCTCAAGCATTCAGATTTATACCAATCTTAAAAATATCTATACAAGTTTTACGAGAATCGGATGAAATCTGTTGAATACAGATTGTTTGCTGTACGTTCTGGTAAAAACTTTTCTTTATGAATATGCGTAAAGTTTTGTCCCAAATACGCCTATGCAGTATAGGAAGATACTCTACATGCAATAAGCCCTGTTTTCCCAGAGAGCAGCTTAGATTATCTTGGATTAAAACTTCGTTGAACATGGGGCGGTAACATTTTAACCTTGCTCCGGGAAAACGGGGCTTAATGCAAAAACGTAAAGTGTCGTCCCAGATTAGCCTGTGCAGTCTGCTTTTATGGAATCTTTCTTTAAAATGAAGTCTCGTCTAAGCGGAAATCCAGCAAAGGCGTTAAGTGTCGTCCCTGATTAGGCAAAGCGGACTGCACAGGCTAATTTGGGACGACACTTTACGCACATATATTAAGACCCGTTCTCCCAGAGCGATGATCAATTACGTGAGATCATACATTGAAATGACAAAATAAATCACCATTTAATTAATGTATTAATTGCTATTAATTTATTTATGGAACGTTAACAGTAGAATGGTAAAAGCAGTCAATTTAACTGAATTTTCGCAAGCGTTCAAACAAACTACATTATAACTGGATACTTTTCATGGTGGGCATAAAAGACAATTTAATTTAAAGCTCATCACTCGCGTCATGAACTGATAAAACTATAATTACTTGATTTATTTGAACAAGTTAATGTCTATGCAATATGTTTTGTGTTTAAATTGTGCATTCGTTAGCAAAACGTTAAATTGTACACCCGTTCTTGGCACATTCAATTTGCTGCTGTATTTCTCTAGCTTGTGCCTGGGGCAATGAGCTACATTTAACAGTAAACAAACTATTAATTGACATCTGTGGTACCCTACTTCTTGGTAAATAATTTGTGCTTTTGTATTTCTCTACTAGCAGTAGCATGTACCTGGGAAAGAAGTACATTTATACAATATAGAAACTATAGATGGATATCAGTAGCTACATACTTCTAGGTACATAATTTGTGCTGGTGTACTTTTCTACTAGCACTTGCCTCTGCCTGTGGTAAGTAGATACATTCTGCAATACATGAACTATGGGTGGACATAAGTGGCTACCTACTTCTTGGTACATTTGTGTGCTTGAGTATTGCTCTACTGGCACTAGTGTGTGACTTTGCCAAGAAGCTACATTCTACAACACAGCAACTATGGATGAACATCTGTAGACACCTACCTCTTGTTACACACTGTGTGCTGGTGTATTTCTCTACTAGGACTAGCCTGTGTCTGTAGCAAGGGGTTACATTCTAAAACAAAGAAATTATTGGAGGTCATCTGTAGCTACCTACTCTTTGGTACATATTATGTGCTGGTGTGTTTTTCTACTAATACTAGCATGTGGCTTGGACAAAGAACAACATTCTACAATATATAAACTTTTGATGGCCTTCTCTAGCTACTTTTTTTCTTGGTACATGGGGTGTGCTGTTGTAATCTTCTACTAGCACTAACCTGTGTCTGAGCCAATAAAATACATTATATGATACAGAAACTATTGATGGACATCTGTAGCTACTTAGTTCTTGGTACATTCTATGTGCTGATGTATTTCTCTACTAGCACTAGCCTGGGCCTTGGATAAGAGGATACATTTTACTATACAAAAACTATGGATGGACATCAGTGGCTACCTACTTCTTGGTACATACTATTTGCTAGTGTATTTCTGAGCTAGCACTGGTCGTTATTTTGGAGCAGGAGCTACATCATCATCGTCGTCGTCATCGTCATCATCATCGTCATCATCGTCGATATCGTTATTATTCATGATGTTTATGCCGATTATCATTCACAAAGGTAAGTCGCAATAAAAGTCCATGATGAAAAAACGCACGTGTGATACTCGAATTATGACCTGTTATGAAGGACAGATGTCAATGACAACAACTTTACTATCATTGGCATTTTGATTCTCTGAGAGCCGATTGTAATTTCATTAACAGTAAAAGACGGACGCATCCGAGTTTTTCAAAGTATCTCCCATTCGATTTTAGCACGCACGCACGAAAATCCCGAGCGAAGCGTTAATTAAATTAGGCGGAGTCGTTCTGGCTTACGGCTTGCAGAAGTATATAAGATTTTCAGAACTCGTCTTGATTGCTAGAACGACGACAGCGGGTTCGCTGACGTCTCGCGAGTTTTAAGGGTTTGCGAGAATAAAAGAGTTTTGTTTTCTTGCAGCCTTTTATCTGTGGAGATTGGTGAGTACCGCGTGCATCATTTATTAATTGAATTATTTTGTGCAATACTAAGTGGGACATGTGAATGTATTTATGTTTGCAATTTAAATACACGTATGTACACTTAATATGATGCATTTTGGTGAATTTTGTCAGCGCGAAGTATGCTAGTGGCGTTCAAGCATTTATGTTTTGCGGAGAGTTACTTCATACTTCCATGTACATTAGTATTTCAACTCGTTTTAGGTACTTGCGAATGCCACAGCGTTTAAGCATTACAACGTTTGAAATTTATATGCGATATAAATCCCTATGGGCACATATCTTATTATTTTCTGATTGTTCAATGTTCTCTTGATTATTTTGCAGATATGAACACCTCGAATTCTACGGTAAGGTTTGCTCTTGTTTTCGAACTATTTTATAATCACTTGGAATGTATTGGTGTGTTTGTCACACTGTGTCTGACCTTAAACAAGCACTCCAACCTGATCGCAAACTTCTAGACCTGTACAGACTCTTCAAGTTCAAGCATAGTGTCTATACCAACAAAATACGCCAAACAAGAATATTAAAAATCATAATTTTTTTTATTAATTTCGTTGAATTTTGTTGGTTTTCCAACCCACACTTTTTAACAAAAACACTTCGAAAAATGACCGACGTCAATTGCTTTTTTTTCCAAAATCAGAAATCGAAAAATTTAAGTGTTCATTACAAGAGTATTTAAAAAATGCGAAATTTCACGCCGATGAATATAAACACATTAGTTAACGGTATGTTTTCCCCTACAGTCGGGCACGGCCGACGTCACTCTCGGCGTCAGCGGCTCGTGGTCGACGTTTTCTTCTTTAGTATCGACAAGCGTCCCCATTGACGTCACCACCCACATCTTTGACACTTACAACGTATTCATACACCCTCACTGGCGCAACTTTCCCGTTGTCTCGGACGCATGGCACTACTTGGCTGGTATCTTCATGACCGTCGTCGCCTTCTGCGGAATCTTCGGCAACATCATCGTCATCTGGATGTTTTCGAGGTACCGTACTTCCTGCTGGTATATAAGCCTCGTTCTGTGAAAGCGGGCTTAATGTAGGTGCGTAAAGTGTCATCCTAGATAAGCCTATGCAGTCCTTATTTAAGGGAGTCTCTCTGAAAAATCCAGTCTAGGCGGAACGTAATTCCCTGATTAGCCTGTGCGAACTGCACAGACTAAACTGGGACGAAACTTTCCGCACAAGCATAAGGCCCCGCTTTCCCAGAATTTCGCTCACTTTTATAACGCAATTTTGATTGTGGTTTAAACATTATCTCAGTAACGAACGTTTTTCTTTTTATCAATGAAATGTTGCTAACGACCTGTCCACTACTTTCTAGACAAGCCGAATGCATAGTTCTCATTTATTCAACGAGTTTCGTTTATTTTGTTCGAAAAAATAGGACATGAAATACAAACAAAATGTGTAAATAAGGTTTATGTAACTCGAACGGACAGTCGGCATCCAGATGGATAAATTAGAGGAATTTAATGTGGTCTTGACAAATGCGAGTGGAGGCGTCAATGTGAAGAATTACCAAAATAACCAAAATCACCCTGATAGAAAATTAATTTATTACAGAAACTGAAAATGTCATAGAAGCAATATTAAGTATGAATTGTATCACGTGTATATGTTAACTAAGAGGGTATATTGGAATATGCGTAATTTAACGAAATCAACGTTATAATCGCTTTTCATGTCACAAACTATTTTAATAAAAACGTATCGATGTCATCGTTTTGTTGTTCTGCACTATCACTAACAATGATTGATAATGTCCATTAAGTAATGTTTAATATAATTTATATCATATTTATACGAAATAACATGGGGGATTTCGGTACCCGCTTTTGCGTCATAAAGCGTGTAAAACTGAATCGAAATTCCAGTTATAAATCAATATTCGTGCCAAATACATGTGGACAAAATGTTTCGTTAGAATTTTCGTAAATAATATTGGTAAATTCCAGTGTAGGAGTGTTAATTTATTACTAAAACAACCATTACACGTAGTAACAGGTTAGATTTCGGTTAGCGCGCAAGCGTTTGGGAGCGTGTTTAAATTACCGAAATACCTGTTATACATAGCTAATGTTCTTCATAAACTAATATTATTGTGAATTTTTTAAAAATATATAGGACACAAACCCCTTGTACCAGTGTTATTGGGGATGAAAAAAAGTCTATAAATTCACCCGGAATATCGCTTTACAATCTATAGGCAATCTATAGGCAATGAAGCCACTTTGGTGGTAGCTTGTCTAGGTTTTCTAACCGCTAAGCCACGTGACTAAGTGGGCGGAGCGATCATCGTCCAGGCGATATGTCAATTGAAACCTAACCACTAAAACATCCGAGCATTCTAATTATCTCTGTTTATTATACAACTATTGACTTTGAATTGTGATGTGTGTTAATTTAACATCGAGGCCGTAATCCTACATGGTTCAATGGCGATGTATTATAACGCAGAATACTAGTAGTTGTTATTTGGTCAAGACGCAAGTTCTTTTATAAATGCAAAAATAGTTAATAGTTATTTGGTTAAGACACATGGTTGTTTATGCGAAAAAAAAGATTATTGCATGAACTGACAAATTTGTTTGTAGGTAACATTGAGAAAAAGTGTTATTTTGCATGATCCGAACTCCTTGTGCGGTGCTTTTGGGTTGATTTACAAAAAGGTGTGTTCCCATAGTACTTTTCTTTGAAATTGAAGACCTATATTCTCCTAGTACTTCTCTTTCAAATTGAAGACCTATATTCTCCTAGTACTTCTCTTTGAAATTGAAGACCTATATTCTCATAGTACTTCTCTTTGAAATTGAAGACCTATATTCTCCTAGTACTTCTCTTTGAAATTGAAGACCTATATTCTCCTAGTACTTCTCTTTGAAATTGAAGACCTATATTCTCCTAGTACTTCTCTTTCAAATAGAGGACTTATATATTCACCGAGGACATTTAATTTACCGCAAAATGAATTAATAATTATGCATCAACTATCTAATGTCGAATTAATTTTACCATTAAATTAGGTTGAACGTTTAGTGTGTGTGTGTGTGTGTGTGTGTGTGTGTGTGTGTCCACTAACAACGTCGCCAAAATATAGTATTAAGGTCGACTGAACGTTGTAGATGTTGTTGTTTTTTTAGAGTTTTTAAACTTTTTTAACGATTTCAAATTAATAGGCATACGTGATATTGATCATATAAGAAATCTTTATTGAATAGGGTTTCTTTAGTTAATTTCAGCTGATGTAATGTTAATTTAGCGCTAGTGATCAAATGTAGCAAGTGATCACAATCGCATAGTTATTTTCGTGAATTTAGCGATAAATGAGGAAGAGCACAGCTTTGGATTACAAAACAGGCAGAACACAAAAAATAGCGCCGGTGGCGTAAGTGTGCATAGGTCATTGGATAATGGAGAAAAAAAAACACAACTGGTATACGCCTGCGTCGTATAATACTTATTTAATTTAATGACATCCCAGACCACTTTTTTTCAGAGAGCAATCCCTGCGCACGTCGTCCAACATGTTCATAGTGAACCTCGCCATCAGTGACTGTACCTTCTGCGTTGTCAACGGCTTTCCGCTCATGAGTCTGTCCGCCTTCAACAAACGCTGGATATTCGGACAGGCCGGTAGGTGGCGCAGCAGTAGTAGTAGCAGAAATAGTAGTAGTAGTAGTAGTAGTAGTAGTAGTAGTAGTAGTAGTAGTAGTAGTAGTAGTAGTAGAAGTAGTAGTAGTAGTAGTAGTAGTAGTAGTAGTAGTAGTAGTAGTAGTAGTAGTAGTAGAAGTAGTAGTAGTAGTAGTAGTAGTAGTAGTAGTAGTAGTAGTAGTAGTAGTAGTAGTAGTAGTAGTAGTAGTAGTAGTAGAAGTAGTAGTAGTAAAGCTCGATTGGTCATGGTCGGTTCAGGTACCCGAGATTATTGTCGTGCATTCAATGCTATATAAAAGGTAAAAAACTGTTTAACCACCAAATGGTCTCCCGCGTACTTAAAAATGGTAACTATTAAACGTATCCACGTAAATATGAAAGAAACCTTAGAAAAAAAACTCGAATCCTTCTATAACGTCTGTGTTTATATGAACACGTTTAGAAAATCTATGACGTCTGCACTCTGCTTTTAAAAGAGAAACTATTCTTTTATTTAAATTTATTTACAGCCTGCGAGTTCTACGGTCTTATAGGCGGCATATTCGGCATAATGTCCATCAACACGAATGCCATGATCGCCATAGATCGCTACATGGCCATCGCCCGCCCCATCCACGTGGCCAAGTTCATGACCCGCAAGAGGGCGTTCTTCATGATCATTATCGTCTGGATCTTATCGCTGGTCACGTGTCTCCCGCCAATTTTCGGTTGGGGCCGCTACATTCCGGAAGGTTTTCAGACGTCGTGTACCTTTGACTACCTGACCAGGACCGAAAACAACCGTACGTACATTATCTTCATGTACATCTTAGGGTTCGCAGCTCCACTGACGACAATTATCGTCTGCTACTTCATGATTGTAAGGGCGGTAATGAAGCACGAGCAGGAAATGAAGAAAACCGCGAAAAAGATGAACGCCGAGATCCGTACTAACCAAGAGGAGAAAAGGATGGAAATTAAGGTCGCCAAGATATCGATTATGATTCTCTGCCTCTATCTTTTGTCGTGGCTCCCATACGCGACCATTGCTTTGATTGCCCAGTTTGGGGACCCCATGTTCGTGACGCCGTTTTGGAGCGAGATTCCGGTGCTCTTCGCGAAGGCCTCATCCATGCACAACCCACTCGTGTATGCGTTCAGCCACCCGAAATTCCGGAAGGCCGTCCAGGCGCGCATCCCGTGGCTCCTATGCTGCTGCGAGCCTACTTTGGACAAAACCCCCCAGCCGTCAGGAACTTACAGGGCCGGCGACCGGAGCGCAAGCAGACGAAGCCAGAGCAGCGTCACCGGGGCCGCCAGCTTGGACAGCGAGATGAGCAACCTGAGTGACGCCACTACCTATCAAGACATGGAATTCCGTCTTCGAAAACTCGAGGAGAAAACCGGAACTGCACCTAAGCGAAACTCACGACGGCGCGGCGCGACTAGAGAGAAGTCGTACGAAATGCCTGATGAAATTCCCACAGGAAGAATCATTCAGGATCTTACCCACGCCCTGATTGAAGTCGCCGGAAGGGAGAAGCAAGTAGTGCGTCCGGTGTACCTCCCCGGTAACACCCTTCAGAATCCCTCCAACGCCTCGGCGCCCGGGCAGGCTCAAACCGAGATGTTTGTCCTAGACAGCACCACCCTTCCGCAACTGGCTAAATACCTGGCACAGTTCTCGACCTTGAACTCCGCGTCGGCTGGACACTCGAATGCCGGCATGGATATGTCGCCAGAAACGCCGTCGACGGAAGTCGTCGGTAACGGCGGTGGTGCGCATGCGCGGGCAAACTATCGGTCCAATGACTCCGTAGATGAAGCATTATAAACGGTCAGACTTCGCACTAGGATACCATACACATGAATTCAATGACGGTCGAAAGATATTTTGTTATAACACCTGTGATTCTCGTTAGTTACAGATTGTGTGTGACTTCCAGCGGCGTAATATTAAGATCGGTAATTCATAGACCATCATCAGAAGTAACGTTGACCAGAGAACGGCGGGCTTCTTGAACGAATATATAATGCAGTGACAACGGAATATATTCCGTGGGTTTTAACGGTGTGCCTAACCTTTACGTTTAATAATTGGCATTGACATTATTTAAGGTGAGTCAATCTTTCAAATAAGTGTTCGCTCTCTGATTTACCTTAATTCTATGAAAATGTGAGATAATATTGGAAAATTGTCATTTTTCGACATTTTGTGAACAAGTCCCTGTTTTTTCTGGTGGTTACCCAATACGACAATTATGAATCATAACTTGAAATGCGCGCAGAGGATTTTCAGGTTTTGATGATGTTTGTTTGATGGGTAGAGACAGGCGAATTGCTATGACAGCAAGGTATTAATATCTTCTAAGTGTTTGTGTTGGCAAACGGGCGTACAATGCAAGTGTTAATGAATTCAGAGTATTTATTATTTATATTTGCATTCAGTCTGAGTGATTGGTTATACGAAAAAAAGGTTAAATGAAAGTGTTGATTTCTCCATTTGTTTGCAAAATAATTGTTATTATCTTCTGAACTAGATATTTAAGTTTATTTGTGCAGCATTTATGCAATTAGCTTGAACTTTGTATTCTGATGCAAATAATGCCGTGTAAAAAGCAATACAACAAATTCATGTAATAATAATATTAATTATAGCATTAATAAATAGTTTTTTAGAAATGCATTTTGTTTGGAAGTATATATTTTCAAGAAAGGAATGTGCTTTAAAACATGTGTACATGTGTGTTTACCCTAATTGATATGAATGTACCAATTGATCCTTAAATGTATACATTTAAGCTACATTGACAATGTCGGCGATATAGGATTCAAGTTGTAACATTTAACGAACTGCATAATTACAAATGCGTTGGTATATATTTATGCATTGTAAATTATAGTCATGCAAGGTACTTATCTATGTTATTGTATGAATGTTATTGTTAAGTTTAAGATTACGTTATGTTTATGACTGTTTCAAATGGATTCAAAGCAATTACCGGTGAATCTATTTTGATTGATGCATTATTCAATTTAAATGTACGCATAGATAGGTATGACATAGTGTATATCAGTGTTGTTACAAAAAAATAAATTATTAAAATATGACAAAAAAGGAACTTATTCTTACATATTGAATACTTGTTGTTTCTGTTTTTTTGCTGTTTTTCATATACAGTGTACATGTGTTAGATTTCTACATCACACTCGCTAATTTGAGCTTATTACACGGGGATTTGTTTGTAGATGTCTGTATAGTTTTAAGTATGTCGTTTAACATCATATCTTCAAAGATTTAAGTAAATAAACGTCAAACATTTAAGAATGATAACGAAACACTTACATTTAAATAAGAGAAAAAAAGCTCCTGTCGTGACCTTGACCTTCGGATCAAAAGGCAGGTGGCACAACCACTGACCTTTATGGACCCTTTAACAAAAAGCATATGTTGACGGTCGTTTTCGCATTCAGGATACGATTTCTGGATAACTCGCGCATGCCCAGAGATGGTAATCACGTGACAAACAAGTATTTAAAGTAATAAAGGGTATAAGACGGCGAAAACTCGGTCAGCAGCTGGAGCGTGCGCGTCGCGACCGAGGCGAGAGTCGCCCGAAGAAGATTTTCTCACTTGTACATATTTCCTTATAGAGGGGAACTTCTGCGGGTGGCTCTGCTTATCCAGCTGAGTCCGTCACCCTCGAGCCGGACGTCTTCCACACTGCTGGGATTGCTGTCTTCTCTAAGATGCAGCGGACTTGTCACCCGCTGTTTATCGTCGAGAGATCACTTGCCCGGCCCTGCCAGAGGTCCCGACTGTAGGGGGACGAAACAGTGGGACAGCGAGTCCACCAGTGTGGGAGACATACGGGACGAACCATGGGCTGCTCCTCCCGGGGGGGGGGGGCCTCGGAGCAGCCCCAAGAACATCGAGGGGGTGGCCCTATAGAGAGACCTCGGTACGGCGGTACTCAGTACGCTCAACGTGCTGGGGAAACCGTCTCGGGGATGAAGACGACGGCCGGTGACTTCGAGCGTGGCCATAAAGGCAGAGCGAGCTGCAGACCCTTGGGAGCTGCGTCCAGACAGAATTTTGTCTTTGAGATTGTCTATTGTCTACCAGTGCACATTAAGGTCTCATTGGCCACCGTGCACTGGTCTATTTGGATCTAAATTATTTCTTTGGCGAATACCCGGGAAGCCGGGGCAAATTTGACCTACTTTGGCTCTAAATTAATCTTTTTCCCCTGAAAGGTCGCAGGGGCAGGTCGGGCTACAATAACCTCGTGAAGAGGCCAGTAGGACCTGTAAAATAAACTCTGAAACAAAACAAAAAAACGGCGAAAAATACCTGTTTCTAAATGAACGTCGGCACCTTGTTTGTCACGTGATGACCTCCCTCTGATGTCACTACTAATCAGTCAATCACCATCAATCAAACACCTTTTGCACGTTAGTGTCCGCGTGATTAAGCTTCTTTTTCTATGGTATTATCTACTTCGTTATTATTCTGATAACGCCCGGTTTTATTTCTTAAGTCAGTTAATTTCGTGCGCGGGATAATTAATTTCAGGCTAATTTGCGGGTTATGGAAAACATAATAGGATTTGGTATAATTTAAATTGATAACAGGCATATTACATTTTCCAAGTAAGCCTTTTCTACGTCGCCCTCTGTTTTATGTTTTTTTTAAGCATGTCATCATCATCATTATCTAGACCATCATACACTACAACACCAATACATTTTCATCCTTTTTTTTAAATCGTCTGCTTCTGGTTTAAACTGAATATTCAATTTTATCTTTAAGGTTGCAAATCTGTTCACGTCTCGGTTCCCGTTTACCGGTCTTAATTTGACAAAACTTAGCACGAGTGGCGTAAATGTTTTTGGGAGATAAATAATAATGGGCCTTGTTTACACTTTCCTAACCTTGATGTGAATTGGTCATCAGTTCCAACATTATTTTTTTAAGCACTCGGTTTAAATTTATCAAACCATGACACTCCAGTAACTCAACCAGGAGAAAAATTCTTGCTACCATTCCCTACTTTTATAAAAGAACACGAATTTTAGACACAACTGATATCAAGGGTTGATTATTTCGTTCACGCCTTTAAACTTGTCGATACCACGAATCGGGTATTTCGCCATCACGATTTTTTTTATAAATCAATAGCACGAATTAGTTATCTATAATAACGACGTCATAAAAGTAAAGTTTTTGTTATTGTTTCATCCCTGTCAGTTGAGGGACAGTAAGTTTCAGTTATGAGATACATTTACCAGGGTGCAGGATCATCGGGTTTTCTCGAGGTTTACACACGGGCTGGACAGAATGTAAACATGCCGTTAAGAACTTTATTTTTGCAATTATCTCAAGTTATTAAAATACATTTGCAAAAATCTTCTGTGCATAAAAGACAGCTTTTTTTGCAGTTTGTGTCGTCGATATCGTAAGAGTTAAGAAAAAATCCTTGAATACGTCTGGAATCGATTCAAAAATTGCACGTTGCGTGCAGCCTAACAGTGTACATGAAAAACTGTGCACATCGATTTTTTTGGCTAAGAAAACAGGCTTTTTAAACAAAGTAATTCGGCTGTAATTCGACTTGTCATAAGCAGCATAAAAACTGTCTATTTTGCACTTGTTGAAATTCTTTAGATTTTTTTTTTCAAAAATAATTTGAAAAAAAAACACCACTTTCCGGCGTGTTTACATCCATTAACGTTTAAATGTGAACCACATACAGTCACGTGATCCTGCACCCTGTTAACTGATGGTCGTTTTACTCACGATTTCTATCTTTGATGTCGGGTGTCAGGAAGGTAATCGGACCCTCTCAATTTAACTAGCTGCTGGATAAGCCTTCGGCCATGTCACAAAGCGCTCCCAGCCCGGCTCGAACCTTCGACATCTCGCTCCATAAGCGTTCGATCTAGTCACTTGGCACGGAGACAACTTTGAGCTATTTATTTTTTATCACGCCGGACTTAATACGCCGTCACCAAGAATTATTTTTGTAATATTCGGCTTTAAACGAAATATATGAAGGGAAAACTTTCGTGTTTTGTTTGATAATTAATACAAAGGAAAACGGTATAAAGAAATCAATTTGGTTTTCGGTATTTTCTTTGGGTTATTTGAAAATTTTAATACGAAATTATCATGTTGCTTTTCTTGTTTCGTTTTGTCGAATTCAAAAAGGAACACGAAAAGAAGGTATATATTGGTACACGGATCCCGATTGCGACCCGGATCTCGAGTTAATTTGTTTTTATTGAGCTTGTGTGTATTTCCATGACTTTAAGGATATGTAGTAAACAAAGTCCCATTTTTATAGTTATTTATTTCAACATATTTTATAACCCATGTACCAAATATTAAGAATAACAAACATAAGCTATCAATAAGTGCGATTAAGATGCACGTCCGAATACCGCTTTGGCATACAGATGTAAAAAAAGAGGCTTTGCATGATAAATTATGTGTTTTCATCGTCAATGTCAACTGATATTAAGGATAGAGATAACACACTGGTTCTTGCGCGAGACACATCGCCTCATTCAGACCAAAACGTGTGCCAAGTTGTGTAGCGTATGTCGAAAGGAAAAAAATATAACGAACTTAAATAAAAGATAGTCGCAAGTTGGCCATTTTGATTTGTATCCAAAAAGACACTTATTCTTTATCAGCTCAATAAAAAGATTGATAAAATATACATAAATGTGTTAAAAGTCCCTTTGACAAAATCCTCTCTAGTCAGCCACACATTCATGTAAATTGAACACAATTTAAAAAGTAGCTATAATTACCAACATTTTTATCAAGATGGCCGCCAGTCCGCCATTATTAATGTTAAACCTACTTGTTTTGAAAATAAAGATTAAGATTTTTTGTGAGAAGTTTCATCTGAATTGAACAAATAGCATAGAATAACATTGATAGACTAGAAATATTAACATACAACAAACAGACTAACCAAAGAGGTGACTCCGGTATATCCCCGTTCAAACTGTGTTTGTGGGGCCTAGCAATTAAAAGACATTCATATTACCAAAGACCTATACAATTCATTGTATAGGTCTTTGATATTGCTTTCCATTGAAAGAGCAACTCATTTATTTTAGTGATCTTAAACTCTAGGCAATTCCCTACTCCAAGAATTAAGTACGTATAAATTATTGCATTAAATGAAAAAAATAGGTGACGACAATTGTGGCTTTTAACAATAATAACGGGATCTATTTTCTTGGTGTAATTATTATCATTATTTTTAATGAGTTCACGTACACTAGTCCGCATCCAAAAGGGTACATAAAGACAATTCATTAACATACAGCACTACGCTCCCGAAATGAAATATAAATGTATTGACAATCAGTTCATACATAAACGTAGTGCATGCCAAAAAGGATGTTGAACAGAATATGGTGACATAAAGTTGATCGACAGTCAATTAACATGAATTGACAGGTTTCGGTTGTATTAAAATAGATTTTTTGTTTTCTGAAGGTCGTATAAATCCGTTCTCGCAAAATTGCTCGCTGCCACCAGGGCGTAGAAAACCAGATCAACCATCGACCGCTTCTACCTAGTCATACTCAGATCCAATTGTTATGCTTATCTCCCCTGGCTCGACTTTAGTAGAGTGGTACCAAAGATTTGAGTCGAAAACAACTGAAAGAAGAAATACTCTAGTGTAAATCAATAACCTCGACTTATTAGAATATTAATTTCTTTCATGCATTACAAACGAGTTTAACTTTTTGTTTAAATTATGTAAACATTTATAGATCTACACCAAAGGCAAAGGTATACAACACCGCCGTTAAATCAATGAAATATGTATAGTAGTTACTCCCCTTTAATATATGCGATATTCGAAAAATATAAATACGGTATTTATATCGATATTTGGATTGTTGAACATATTTAATTTTATATTATTTTTAAGACAGACAACTTACATATATCTCCTTTATGGACGGTGACGTTCATTTCGGTACAGACGGTCTCACACTCGGGTACGGGGATTATCCGCCACGACTTCTTGCCGGAAATCTGCGCCTGCCACGACGGCCGCTCAACAAAGTCCAGCTGCGATAGCAACAGGTAGTCATTTAAAAACACACATTTTGACTCAAATTTACAGAAGAGTGTTTCTTAAGTTAAAGTTTTATTTATTTTTTATATAACTAGTTGTATTGAATTTTTAGAAACAGATAGGATAACTCGCCCTTGAGTCGGGCGGGTTAACGGTACAAGTCTATGATAACTAGCTTTTTACCAAAGCCGGGGCTCAGCTTGTGCAGACTTTAAGTATCATATCATATAAATCTATTTTTCAAATAATTATTTGGTTCACAGCTAATGTTCAATGAAAAATAGTGAATTAACAATACACAATGAATTTGCCCATGAGTCGGCGACATTCGTCCTTAACAAGGACACATATTTGTATTTAGCATGTGTTAGGTTATACATTCCATATAAACATGCAAATTTCACAGTTACAGTCCTGTGTGAAATTTATAAATTTATAATTTTGTCAACTTATTGACAAGAATATGTTATACAAAGATGACAAATGACATTGTCACCCTAAGTGTCTGTCCGAACTTTACAACAACGGAACCATTTGTAGCACTGGGGGTGACAAAGAAAAGTGCAAAATACAAAGATGAGGCATTATATGATTCTTGTTTCGCGTGATTCTTTACAGATTGAGTCAAGTTAATTGGAATGAATATGTGGATAATTCTCCTCCGTATGCCTCTGCCAGTAGATAAATTCATGTTCACCATAAGGGCGAATAGCGTTCTTCTAAATGGCTAATTGAGTTGTAACACATTTTACTGTACAATTCATACAATAGACTGTACCGCTGAAAATAACCTTTCATTATTATAGAATAAAGTAAAGTTTTCGATATCAAGACATTTGTTAATGCTGTGAGACGTATTTGAACAAAATGCCGATGGTAAACAGTTGATCGAGAGATGAAAATTCTGAATTTACCGTCACCAGAAGTTATTAACACCGTTACGAACCAAAATTCATCGTGAGATAATATTTGATAACATTTTATTTCGAAATTTCATTTATTTTGAGTATGAAGAGTAAGGTGTTCGTTACAACGTCTCAAATCATGCCAAGCAAAACTGATCTTTGCAAACATCAAATATATAAATGTTCGACTCAAGGTCAAAATCGACTTAAGGGCGAGTTACCCTACAGGTAAACGATGTGTTCATCAACAGAGCAAACAGAAATACGGACAGTTGGACGTAAAAAAAAAACATAAGCAGAGAAAAATACAGACAGAAACACAGATATGTAGACACGCAGACTGACAGACAGGCACAAAGGACAGAAACACGGGCCGTCCGAAACATACACTGGTCAACAAAAGAATCTCCGACTTCTCAAAGTTTGACAAACGAAACTTTGTTGTACCGGATTTTGTTGGCATTGATTTGATGTGGTAAGCTTCAACATTTCAATCACGTAAATAAACCCAAGATGACACTGTTCATTAATTCTGTGACACAGCAATGGGGACACACATTGGAGAAGGATGTAGCACCGTTCTATTTGATTCTGGATAATTCAGTCATCATTTCGATTGCATACTTTATTGGGTCAATGGAAAAAAAAGTATGAATTTGAACCCCGTTCTGGAAAAAGCTGGACGAACTGCAAAAACGGTCTTTATCCCACATATACATTTATTTTTAGCTCGTAGTTAACAAGGAGAAACGTTAACACACTTTTAATGCAATAAGAACACCATAAGATGATCCCATGCATATTTTATGGAATATTCGAGAAATCGGAGCCCACCAGTGAACAACTTGATTTATCGACGTATGTTTCTTTGCAAGTTGCCGTGGATTAGAAGATATGGTGTCCTCCTTGCGACCGAAAAGTCACGGTTTCGATCCGTACTACGGGATAATTCTTTATATACACAAAAAGCCGGGTACTAGTTCTACAGAGGAAACGGACTCGAGAGCGTTTCAATAAGATTTGGGCTTTCGGTGCAATAGAGCTAAAATAAATAGGATTGAACGATCTTAATGAACTACATTGTATAGAAAAATCGAGGAATTTGGGCCCTTGGGTGAGTACCTACGTGTACAAATGCGCCCTGTCCGGTTCCTCCCATGAAGATCCAGTCAAGCATGCTTGACTCGCTGTCCTGTGGGAGGAAGAAGGGGCGCTGGTAGTGCTCCCGCAGGATCTTCCCCACAGTGCTGTCACAGTTACTCCTGATAACAAACCCATAACACATAAACACGTGTTTACGCCTGAAAACACATGAGCCTCGGTCTGGGAAAACCGGATTTAATGCATGTGCGTAAAATGTCGTTCCAAGTTAGCATGGGCAATCCGCACAGGCTAATCAGGGTCGACACTTTCCGATTCTGTGGAATTTTTGGTGTAAATGAAGTCTCTTCTTAAAGAAAATCCAGTTTAGGAGAGACATGTCGCCCCTGATAATGCCTGTGTGGACTGCACAGGCTAATCTGGTACGACATTTTACGCACAAGCATTTAGCCTGGTTTTCCCATAACGCGGCTCGTGTTCATTTATCGACGTCTGTTCTTGTCTCATTAGATGATGTTTTATCACTTATATCTAGCTTTAGGGCTTATTTATAACAGCAGGAATAATATTTCGTAAGAATGAATAATGTCTTTGTTTATTTTTTTATATTTACGGCTTTATAAACGAGGTTTGACGTGAAACCGGATGAAAATTGATAAATTAAAATCCGTATAAAAATATGATACGCTAAGAAAACAATCTCATTACGTTGGTGTTTGCTGGGTTTTTACTAAGTTTGTTGCTTGATAATAGTTTACAAAGGGAAAGAGGATGTTATGTTCATGCACAGGAAACAATTGCCGCTGAACCAGGTAGCATACATGTACACATGCATGTGAATATTGCAGTTTGTTCAAATATTTGTTTGACAACCCATTAAGGATCTTGGCGAATAGGCTTTTGAAAACAAAGAGAACTTATGTTTTGTTGGTTCAAACTGATTCATTACTATATTATAACTCTGATCATTAAAATTGTTCATTCGTATAAAGTATATTGTGAAACAAGCATGACTAAGATGCTCTTCGAAATAAGCACCATTAAAGTATGAACATTGAAAATATTAAGCCATTCAAGAATAATACCATTAACATTATTAATCCATTTATGCCTAGCGTCTAGAAAAAAGGCATTGGCAAACAGCGTAGACCCAGATGAGACGCCGCATGATGCGGCGTCTCATCAGGGTCTTCGCTGTTTGCTTAAAGAAATTTCTGTGAGAAATATTATAAAGATAGAAATAAATATACCAGATATCCCTAATATTGGAAATAAATTGATCCAATTTAGAAGGATGGGAGAGTCCACTATGCATAAATAGGTTAATCTATCATGTAAAATGACAACCAATTATGACGGAAAACGATTGCATTTGCATGTTTTGCATCAGTTTTATTCTCTTTCAAGTCGCATATTGTAAAATAATTTGACGCCATAAAACTTTTCGCAGACGACAATCACAAAAACAGTTACACAAGTCTGCGTTGGCGGTGACGCCATTAACGTTATGCACTACTCTGTTACTATGTTAGGCAAGTCAACCCAAACCGGATATCAGCAATAGCAGGTCTGTAAACTGGAAGAAACATGTGAAGTCGTTGTTTTATTTTGTCAAAGTCATCAAAGTTGGTTGGTTCTAATATGCACGTGTCATGTTCGCATTTTGCCACTCAGCACTTTAAATAAGCAACCAGGATTAGACTGGGGAACTGAACTGAAAATTTTTATTAGGCCTCAACGATTTGATGGAATTTCAGCCCCACATTTGGAGCGAGCGATCGTTATTAAAAAAAATTCTTCTCATCTGTGTTCGATACTAGCACAAAAAAATAACTTTAAGTCATCGTATACATATTTGATGCACATTTTTGCCACAGCCATTTAGTTAATTGTCTCTTTACAGTCGTATAATCAGTAAATGTCGTAAATATGTAGCACTAACGAATAAGAATGCCAAAAAGCAACACATCGTCTTTAAAGAAATCAGATACGGGGCAAAATGTAACACGCAGGCAAAGATAAAGTATTTCATGTTTCGAATTCTAGATTCGGAAAATCCGACGAACATCTGATCAATTTGTTGTAGCGGTAGCAAAGACAAAAACATAAAATGACTGACTGGTCATCTACACGCTTTACGATTCGCGTGTCATTAATCTTACAAAAAGCGACGGCAAAACATTTATTCAAAGAGGTTTCATTATGCCATATTTGAAACAAACTTTGTTAGACTGGCCATTTTAGTATCCTTTACTCTAAGCCATTACGAGAACCTAAGGTATACATTTTAACTTTTTAAACGGAGTACATAATATTATATTGCGCTAAGCTGAAACGCTCTTACAAAATAGTTAGTTTTATTCATGTTTTTATTTAGATCTAGTATTTTTTAATGATTCTTTTTTTTAAATGCGATGAGTACAACCATGGGCGCCTCTAATAAGAGTATTTATAACTAGTTGTGTTTTACCCACTTTCCCGTCATTTTAATAACTGCATTCATGTTTCTAAAGTATCAGTCTCCACTTCTGACTAAAAATCGCAAAAAGTTAATCGATTTTGAAAATATGCGTCCACTTTCTTTATAATAAAAAACACACACACCTTTATAAACCTTGAGTTGAATCATTACAGCAAATGGTTTGGAAGAGGTAGGAAATACATAAACCATGATTACTATATATCACGCTAAGCTTAATATCAACCAAGGGACGACGTAATCCTGAAAAATGACCGGCATTAAACCGGTTCCGATTCCTATGTTGTTGACAATTGCTAATTGGATATTTGCATGACATCGTTTTATCACCGTTAGATCCCATTTACTTGTTTAACGGTCGTCAAATGAATACAGAGGAAAACATTAGCGTTCGTCCGGCCTTCTGATTGTGAATATAATGAGTGTAAGCAAGAGAGCTTCGTTCTGGGAAAACTGGGCTTAATGCATGTGCCTAGGATGTCATCCCAGATTAACCTGTGCAGGGCGCACTTGCTTATCAGGGACGACACTTTCCGCTAACATTGATTTAATTTTGTTAAGAAGAAGCCTCCATTAAAACAAAACAAATCCACAAAAGCAGAGAGCGAGGTCCAATATAAGCCTGTGCGTATGGCGCTGTGCTTGAATCGTCGGACGTACAGAAGAACAAATGAGAATACTTATTTATTGGTAAACCGATTAAACATCGAACAGTCGTAAAATGATGATGATTTTTTTAATAATAACGATTTCTCTGTTAAGGTCTAAAGCTGTAAAAACACTGAAAATATGTGATGCACGTTTTAAAACATTTTAAAATCTCTGCTCATCGACGAAGCTTACATGTATATCAAAAGTATTTAATGCGTTTCGTAGGCACAAAGATCGAACTAGTCTGTACCATCACACGCCCCGCTTTTTAACTTTCGGTTAAACGAGTTCGATCCAATGTTACCTTAGCTCGAGTTATATATCCGGGTCTGATTCGCCAAGTCGTGTTTTTAATAACGAAATACGACCAACAAGGCTACACAGCGTCATTTTATCATATAAGTATGAGTATATACAGATTGTCGGAACGAACAAGTTTTACTTACGATATATGTGTTTGCTGTGATTTATATATGTACCAAAACAACGATTTAAATGCGGTTGCTTATGAATTTAAAGATGTACAACAACAAAACCACATTAAAAACACACAAACCTATACAGTCTGTGAGAAAATCATTCAATAAATGATTCTTAGTGGATAGCAACGCAATGCCATCTTTAAACATGTTGTTTTTTAATAAATCATATGTATGTGTTCTCTATGACCATTATTGACATTTATAAAACGACGATGATATTGCCATAGATACGTGTACATACTATACAGCCCTTAATGTTTACGGCGCAAGATGCATACAAAGGTGCCTCTGTCGCCATTTTGATGTCATTAAAAAAATAATTTTCAAGAAATAATTTTATTGTTCTAAACGCAAACAAGCCAGAAAAAAACGCATCACCCATTACAGCAAACCAAATACGTTTTACAAAAAGGTGCAACTTAAGGAACATAGAAGCACTAATTGGCGTAAACCGATGTCTTTCTTTCTGTACTTTAAGAAGTTGAAATGCTATTAAAATTAAATTGAACATCTAAAACATGGTTCAATCCACCCGATACGACTCGGGCTATACTGTTCAAGAGGCTTTAGGTTAACGGAGTTACGCCTTAAAAACAGGCAATGGTATTACCATCATAGCATTTGATATGTGGTTAAAAGGACTGTCAACCGCGATTGACGTAAAAAGAAAAGTTTTAAAATACCGCATTTTTTACAATTATTAGTTTATAGTGATTAAAATATCACGACTAGTATATTACATTACTTGAAAAAAGTTGTAAAGTTTTCATATTTTCAATATATTCGAAATTTTACTGGATATGTCTACCAGGTAACTACCACTTAACTGTAAATAACCCAAGTAGATTGATCATCATCGTCACGTGGTAAACCCAGGAATGGAAATTGTGCATGCGTAGTGATTTGTATACATTTTATATATAAAATGATAAATCTACTTGCGTTATTTATTGTGTGCATATCGTTATGTCACCTATTTTCGCGGTGTACTTTCGATTTCACATCGCGAAATTTTATTACCGAGTATACTGAAAATATTAACTTGTTTTAAGTAATGTTATATACAAGTCGCGATATTTTAATCAATATAAACTAATAATTGTAAAAAATACTGTATTTTAAAACTTTTCTTTTTTCGACAATCGCGGTTGACAGTCCCTTTAACTTCTAGATAACCGGGCTCAAAGATCTATAAATAAATAGTTCATTTATAGATAAAGAAGGAAAAGTGATTAGGCTGTGGTATCTAAATTTTATTTACGAAAGAACGACTGACTGACTGACTGACTGACTGACTGACTGACTGACTGACTGACTGACTGACTGACTGACTGACTGACTGACTGACTGACTGACTGACTGACTGACTGACTGACTGACTGACTGACTGACTGACTGGCTGAATCTCTGACTGAATGAATGAATCTCTGACTGACTGACTGAAAGAATGAACTAATGAAAACATGAACAAATAAATGAATGAACGAACGAACGAACGAAGCAATAAACGCACGGACGCACAAACGCACGCACAAACGGATGGATGGACGGACGGATGGGCGAATGCAGGAATGAATGAATAGATAGATAAATAAATAAATAAATAAATCCGGAAACCATTTTACTATTTCGAGTCACTGTGACCTTGACCTTTGACCTAGTGACCTGAAAATCAATAGGGGTCATCTGCCAGTCATGATCAATGTACCTATGAAGTTTCATGATCCTAGGCATAAGCATTCTTGAGTTATCATCCGGAAACCATTTTACTATTTCGAGTCACTGTGACCATGACCTTTGACCTAGTGACCTGAAAATCAATACGGGTCATCTGACAGTCATGATCAATGTACCTATGAAGTTTCATGATCCTAGGCCTAAGCGTTCTTGGGTTATCATCCGGAAACCATCTGGTGGACGGACCGACGGACAGTCGGACCGACGGACCGACGAACCGACGTACCGACGGACCGACGTACCGACGGACCGACATGAGCAAAACAATATACCCCCTCTTCTTCGAAGGGGGCATAATTAATAAATGAATGAATGAATGAATGAATGAATGAATGAATGAATGAATGAATGAATGAATGGATGGATGGATGGATAAATGAATGAATGAATGAATGAACGATCGAATGAATGAATGAATGAATGAATGAATGAATGAATGAATGAATGAATGAATGAATGAATGTTCCGTTCACACTTCTTGGTTGTTATTATTTTTTGTATTGCATACTTGAATATAATTTAACTATCAACAAATCCATAGTGTTTTCAAAATTATGAAAGATTCACTTTAGTATGTATAATATTCAATCTTAAAATGTTCCAAGTTCCTTGAATATAATAAATATTTATATTCAATATTTCACTTCTTTATTGAGTTCAAGACCTAAAAGGGCGTTTTTCTTTCATTATTTTAAATAAATAATCGAGAAGATTGCGATACCGTAGCTGAGCCAGGTTATCTAGAGGCTCACCCCATACCAAATGGTATGATGGTAATACCATTGCCTGTCCATACAGCGTAACTCCGTTAACCTAAGGACTCTTGAACGGTATAACTCGAGTCGTATCGGGTGTCTTATCTGTGAATCTGTGATGTACAGACGAGTCGACAATAGCGAAATTCCCTAATAGCGGCACAAAATAATAGTTAATGTTAATATATTTCTTACCGCTTTCCTAACATAAAATATGATTATGTAATAGTGCCAACTTGTTATCCGAGCTTTAAACCGAATTCGAGAAAATAAACTATTTCGAAACAATAATCTGTATTTCTAAACGTTTGAAATGATGCAGGCATTCAATCGTAAGCATCGATTTGCACGTGTCGCATTGCATTTAACCCATGTATGCCTCGTGGACTCTCCCATTCTTCTAAATTGTATCAATTTATTTCCCAAATAAGGGATGTCTAGTATATTTATTTCTATATTTAGAATATTTCTTACAGAAATTCCTTTAAGCAAACAGCGCAGACCCTGATGAGAAGCTGCATCATGCGGCGTCTCATCTGGGTCTACGCTGTTTGCCAAGGCATTTTTCTAGACGCTAGGCATACATGGGTTAAGAAGACAATTTGATAGTTATACAAAAGTATAGACATATTATTGGATACATGTTTATAAAAGTATCATCAAAAATGATTGAATGAATCCATTCTTTATGCGCGATGCGTTTCTATTGCAAAAAAGCGCATTGAAATCAAATGGGAACATTCTTTTTAACCTTCGAAATAGGCTATTTGGTTATTGTATGTTCCGCATGTGACCACATAAGTCAGTTAAAAAAGATGAAATTGTTATATAATTAAATAATTATATGAATCGTTATGTGCCAGAAGTCTAATATTCATTACAATTTGTTATTGTAATTCCATTTAGTTATATGTGGAGTTAAACTTACAACATATTAGATCTAGTGCATGTCACTATATCCAAATATTCAATTGAAAATGATCTTGATATTGTCATATTATTGTAATGAATACGTTATTTGCTTGAATTATTAATACATTTCACACGGCATTGGTATCTATATACAACGTGTTTGTACAAAGATATTGGTCGCGCTCTGCGAAAAAGGGGTTTAATGAATGTGCGTAAAGTATCTTCCCAGATTAGCCGACACTTTCCGCCTAAACTAAATTTTTACTAAGAAAATACTTTCTTTAAACAAAAACAACTCATAACAGCGGAAAGTGTCGTCCATGGTTAGCCTGTACGGACTGCACAGGCTAATCTTGTGCGACACATTACGCACATGCATTAAACCCCTTTTTCACAGAGCATGGCCCATACACATCATCATGTGTATATTTTGGATTCAGAGATCTTACGCATCTCACATTATTCAGATTGATGGATTGGTCTGGACAAAAAGTTATTGCGATTATAAAATATCTGAATGCAATTTTGTCTGCTGATCATTTGATAGTCCTAAACAATATAAAGGAAGTTTACGTAGACAGGATAAAAACAACAACAAGCGTCTTTCATGTATAATTATTGTGCGTTTGATAATAAATGATCCGATGTGCGTAAGATGTCGCCGTGGTGAACCGCAATGATATGCAATTTGTTTTCAAGTAAAAAACTATTTTGTTAATCAAAATCGTGCAAGGCTGTATTTTGATCATGCCGCATTCAGTATGAAATAAACTGGGGAAAACCCCACTTGTTGCATCAATTATACAAAACATCAGCGATATTTACACTGAGATGCAGAACAATTCGTATTAAAGCAATAGTTTTTTGTATTATTTTATTTTAATATTATTAACGTGTTTTTGCCTGATTTTTACCATATTTATAGTATGCAGTTCATAAGTCTCATCAGCAATGCGACCACAGAAATAGTCTCATTGACTATTTCGAAATTTAACCCATTTTTGCCTAGCGTCTAGAAAAAAGGCATTGACAAACAGCGTAGACCTATATGAGACGCCGCATGACGCGGCGTCTCATCAGGGTCTGCGCTGTTTGCTAAAAGGAATTTCTGTAAGAAATATTATAAATATAGAAATAAATATACTAGACATCCCTAATTTTGGAAATAAATTGATTCACTTTAGAAGGATGGGAGAGTCAACTAGGCATAAATGGGTTAAGTTAAGGGCCTAGTATGCTTCCTTCTATTCCTTATTTTTAATGAAATCCCCGTGCCCACTATCTATATTTACATACAACGTGCCACAGAACTGTCAAAATGTCTTGTGAGACTTGGCAATATCGTCTCATATAGACATCTTATGAACCGCGTCACGCGAAAATGGGTTTAAGCTATATGCGGCCAGCGTAGCTCCAGACAAGCCAGAATCTACCTTGCCCCTAATGAGACCACGAAACCTTGCGTGACTTTATATAATGTGACAATGACACTCACCATCCGACATACCACGTCTTTTCCCCCTCGCTGAAGTTCGCACGTGCCTCTGACATGTTGAACATATCGCCGAGAGTGTCGAAGTCGGTCTTGTAGGGAAAGAACTGACACTCGTTCTCTACCGCATCCAGCGCTCCTTCCGTCTCCGTGTATAGCTTCTTGAAGAACTGAAAACTGAAAGTGCCCATGGCCGTCCAGTTAGCGATGGCGCCCTTTATGAGCACCGGAATTCCGCTGTAGGCGAATTTCCGGATGAAGACCTCCGAAGTCATGTCGGTCTCGATAGGGATGCGGGTGACTCCCGCGCACATGTTACAGTTCAGGATTGGACGAGCGACTTCCATTACGAAATTGTTGTTGTTTAGCACGCATCGCTCCTCCCTGATGCCGAGTGCTTCGATCAGCGTCTCCTTGAAGAAATAGCCGCCGACGGCACTGACGACGCCGACCACTAGAAACACCTTTAACAGATGTTTCCTTAGGCTCTGTCGGACTTTAAGAGCGGGCTTCGAGTCCAGACGTAGAAGGCTAACAATTTTCCCGGAAATGCACTCCAAGGCTGACTGTTTGGATGGCGCGCTTTGGTCGCCTGCTGCTATTAAAGTCTGTTTGATCTCATCTGCTTTCATGCCCTTCGCCTCTGCCTCCGACTTAAGATTTCGAAATTTATCACGAATTTGTTTACGTTTTGCTTCCATTATGTACATGTGTATGTTTCTGCTGAAATAGCATTAATGAGTATAGGTCCGTTTTAATCTGTTAGTTGCTGCGTTAATGCACTTTCTCTCTCGTATTCCGACCAATATCTGTTAATGCACTGCTTCTTTGAGCTTTCAAGTTAAAACCATTTGAGTCGGCGTCTATTGGAAATAAATATTCAACATTTCATTCGGCACGTATGTCGTATCACTAGTAATGAGTGTACAATTAAGCAGATGAAATATAAAGATATCTATTTTCACGTCATGCTGCATTGAACATCGTTCACGTCCATAGTTTAAAGCGCGTTAACTACTATGCCAGTCTAACGTTATCAGAGGTATATAGAGAATATATGGTTGGTGACTTTTGATATCATGTGATATAAGACGAGTCTGATATGGCGTAGGAAAAGGCGAGGCTTGCCGAGCCTTTTCACACGCCATATCGGACGAGTCTTATATCACATGATATCAAAAGTCACCAACCATATATTCTATTTATTATGCCACATTTTAAAGTAAATAAGAAAAGGACGAGTCTTATATCACATGATATCAAAAGTCACCAACCATATATTCTATTTATTATGCCACATTTTAAAGTAAATAAGAAAATATTCACAAAACAAACAAAAACAAACAACCGCTAAATTCATTGATAAATATGCAAATTAGTAGCAACCTGATTACATCCGCTAGCGTCTATGCATATATATTTACACATAAAAAAATAGTTCGAAAGTAAGCAACAATCAATCAAATTTAAACGCACATAATACAAAAACTAAAGCGAGAAATCGAAACTTAAAAGAACAATTTCTGCACTAAAAACACAATACCAATATTTTTTTACAATAACACATTCGACATGTACTTCCAAGAGTACACACCAACCGCTATTTTCAAAGCGAATGTGTAGAGTGAAAATTTCAAACAATAAATACAATAATCAAATGGAACGGGATTTTAACGTAGTGTGCAATTTGGAAGTGATAAGAGTGATTTATTTTTCAACTTGTCCATCTCCGTAATATACGTTTAGTTGTGAGATGTTCACAGTTTTCCCCAAAAAACAGGCCTTCACGTGCGAAATCAAAGTGGGTGGAGAACGTGTATTTCGAGTCGCTGGAACTTCATAATGAAGCTGCTTTTGTGCAATATTCAGCGACGTTACCAGCTGTGTGTTAGACGAAACGAAAATGCTTTGGTTTTGCACCGTGTTTTGAGACTGTCAGGGTGACATGATGGATTAATTGCTGTTTGACTGACAATAAATGAACATGTTTGTGTTTGGAGATAGCCAAGGTTAATATCTTCACAATTGGGAAATCCCAACATAAGTTGACTGCCAGTTTGACCACTGATCTACATAATATCAGTGGGAGAGCATGCTGAATCCCGCAGCTTCTGCACCATATGTTTCCTGTCCGAATAGTTGGTAAGTTTCATTGTTATGTATGCATGCTTAAACACACATGTTTCATTATTTGTGCCATTTTTTTACACCCATTCTCATGCTGATGAACCAATGATCAGTGCCAGTTGTTCTACTGTCGCGAACTGTTTATTCAAAATTGTGGAAAAATGAGTTGCGCACTGTTCGAAATTGTGAAAAAATGAGACACGCACTGTACCAAAATTTGAAAAAATGAGTCGCGCACTGTTCAAAATTGTGGGAAACATTAGTTGCCCACTGCCACTGTTCATTATGATTTCAAAATTGTGGAAAAATGAGTCGCACACTTTTCATAAATTAAATTTTGAAAAAATGAGGCACACGCTGTACAAAATTTGTAAAATGAGTTGCTCACTGTTCAAATTTTTGCAAAAAAATAAGCATGCACTGTTCATTCAAAATTGTGGAAAAATGAGTTGCGCACTGTTCAAAATTGTGAAAAAATCATGTCACGCGCTGTACAAAATTTGGAATAATCATTTGCGCACTATTCAAAAATGGGGGACAATTTTGTGGGGCACTGTTCATTCAAGATTACAAAAAAATAAGTCACAAACTCTTCAAATTGTGAAAACACATGAGTTGCGCATTGTTCAAAATTTGTAAAAATGAGTCGCGCACTGTTCAAAATTTGGAAAAAAAAGGAGTCGCGCACTGTTTATTCAACATGGTGGAAAAATGAGTCGCGCACTGTTCACAATTTTAAAAAATGAGTTGCACACTGTTCAAAATTGTGAAAAAATTGAGTCACGCACTGTTCATAAAAAAATTCACTGTTGAAAACTGTGAACAAATGAGTTGCGTGCTGTGCAACTTTTTTGAAAACATGTGTCGAAAACTGTTCAAAATTGTGTCGCCCACAGATCAACATTGTGACAAAATGAGTTGCAAACTTTTTTTAAATTGTGAAAATTTGAGTCCCGAACTTCTTTAAATTGTGAAAATTTTAGTCGCAAATTTCTCAAATAAGAAAACAAACACATATTCCCTTAATAAGCAAAAATAGCCCCGAGTCCATAATAAAAATATTTTAAGTTAAAAGAAATTCTTAATTATTTTAATATAAAGTGGAGTTTATACATTTTCATTTTGTATTAATAATATTGTGTCTATTAAAGTTGTAATTTGTTCAAGTTGTGCCATAAAAATGTTATTAAAACACTCTATTTTGAAATGTTATCTCCTGTTGGATTTGTTTTATTTTATTATAATATGAAATGTTTTTCTTTTAATGGCAGAAAGTTGCGACCACACATTCCATGGGTGATGATATCTACCAAAATTCTTGGCGGCACAGTTCTACCCTCGTCAGTTGCACTTGTCCGAGTCTTTCTCTGCCTCTCAACCAACTCGAGATATTCCCCCCCCAACTGCATCCCGGCACAGCTTCACATCAACCCATCTAATTAATTTGTCGGAAAGGTAATACTTTTTTGTCGACAAATTTATTTTTGAGAGACTTGTAATTGTTTTATCTGAACATGTTATAAATCTATATGTCATTATATTTATAAAGTTTCAATTTTAATACAAATTATATATCTGGATTTTTATTTTTAACCCTTTGCATGCTGGAAAATTTGTCGTCTGCTAAAATGTCGTCTGCTGAATTTGTAAAATAAGCATTTTTCTTCATTTTTTTCAAAGATAACTATCAGAATAGCAAAGTTTGGATCATCTGGATCCAAACTGTTTGCAAAGGACTTCAAAATTCGGTTCCAGCACTTAAAGGGTTAAAGCAGTTATGCAATGAATGTTTGATGATGTTTTTTCTTCTAAAGGAATCTTTATTTTATTTTCAGGTTGACCACACAAATTTCCTGTTTGGTTGTGGAGATAGAATCTTTTTTTTTTGTGAAAGTTTGATTTCAGACACTTAAAAATTGAAATTGTCATGTATTATTAGGCATGGCAGGCATTAGCAAAACATCTCAATCAAGTATTAATTATTTTACTTTGTCAATGTTAATTCATTGTGTATGCTATTCACCTGTTTGCCTTGCTTTTTATAAGAATGACACAAAAAAGGAAAGCATTTGTAAAGTATTAGTTAATTTTTTTTTATATAATCTTAGACGAGATGTTTAGTGAATATTTGTCATAAATTCTTCTTTAACTTGATCAAATCTGTCATATTTTATTTAAAACGTGTTAAGTATATTTGTGTTACGTTTTAAATGTTTATCATGACTGTTTTAAATTGTGTTCATCTGCAGCCAATGAATGGTAGGCTAGCGGTGCACATTTGTATTTGTTTAATTTTTTTCCATTGATTAATGCTCATTTAATTTATATTTCCCTATAGATATATACTTAATAAAGTGTTAGTTTTGTTTAAAAAACAACTTATTGTTTATTAATCAACTTATTGTTTATTAATGTTCTAACTTCTGAATAAAATATGAATCGCTGTTTGTTTCCATTTAAATCAAAGAAGCGACATACCACGCCTACAAAAAAGTAGTTCTCAGAATGGGCGGGGCTAAAACATGGAACGCTAAAAAAAATCATTGAGTAAACCAAATATGGGCGGAGCTTTAAAACGGATATTGATGGGCGGAGCTTAAAACTGTTATCGGATGGGTATCCGATAACACTTTAAAATATCATGTCAGCGTCTCCAACGTAAATGCGCTGTCGTGGCATAATAAAAAATAATATCGTCAAATCGAAAGTAAATCCGTCTAAGTTGTGTATATTTCAAAGCTTAATATTAAAACTATACCTGCCTACATACCCGGAACAAACATTAAGGTCCGTAATGTAATACTCCGTCCTTTATACCTGCGTAGTAAATAGTATTGGTAAAAATTAAAGGCCGACCTATTGAGATGGCAATTACCACGTACATGTATCTTTTCATCCTTTCGTAAGTTTATTTGCCTTCTATTGCATAGTGGTAACAAGGAACACTGTAAGATTTCAGCTTAAACTTAAAGACCCTGATAATGCTGCGACAGGCAAATAGTCCCCGTCCACTATTTACAATGCATGTGTACTTATGCATGTAAGTAGATAAATGGATTGATCGGTAGGTGGGTTTGTAGGTCTGTCTGTCGGTAAGTTGTTTTGCTGGTTGAATTGAGTCGCGTTCTAAGAAAATTGGGCATAATGCCTGTGCGGAAAGTGTCGTCCCAGATTATCCTGTGCAGTCCACACAGGCTAATCAGGGACGACACTTTCCGCTTTCATGACATTTTTCGCTTAAATGAAGTCTCTTCTTAGCAAAAATCCAATTTAGGCGGAAAGTGTCGTCCCTGATTAGCCTGTGCGGATTGCACAGGCTAATCTGGGACGACATTTTACGCACATGCATTATGTCCAGTTTCTCACAACACGACTCAATTAAATGTGACGTTTGCAACATAAAAAGCTTGAGTAAGCAGCTTTAATAACACAGCTTTTTGTTCATTTTTAACCATCGGAATTAACATGTAAAACAGATGTCACGGTATGCAAACATCAACTGAACATGTTAACAGTTTACCCTTTTATTTAAGAAAAAATATGACCAGGTTCGTTCATTAGCGATGGTTTTGACAGCTGTAACCGTTAATGTAACACACATTCGTAAATCGTTTTAATGGATATCCCGCATTCGACCTAGATTATTACAATTTAAATCTGGTTTCAATAGTATATGCATTGTAGTTAATCGTACAAAGGCGCTAATTGGAATATCTACGTGGTTTCAGTGTGCATTATTTCCGTTGTCATATGAGTCGCGTTCTGAGAAAACTGGGCATAATGCATGTGCGTAAAGTGTCGTCCCAGATTAGCATGTGCAGTCCACACAGGCTAATCAGGGACGGCACTTTCCGCTTTTATGACATTTTTCGTTTAAATGAAGTCTCTTCTTAGCAAAAATCAAGATAAGATGGAAATTGTCGTCCCTGATTAGCATTTGCGGACTGCACAGGCTAATCTGGGACGACACTTTACGCACATGCATTATGCCCAGTTTTCTCAGAACAAAACTCATATATACACAGTCTGATTTGCGTGTATAATGTGTGCATTAAAAAAAAAAGTCATTTACATTCGATATTTACAAATAAACGGCCCAATGTTATGTTGATGTTGTTTCTTCTTTGTCGTTGCTATTTAGTGTTGTTGCTATTTAAGTGTCGTAAAAATATAATAAGGATATAATCCACTGAGGAAATAATTACAAACGGCGTGATAAAACTAAACACGAGTGGCGTAAATGTTTTGGTAGATAAATAATAATTGGCATTGTTTACACTTTTCTAACTTTGATGTGAATTGGTTATCAGTTACAACATTATTTTATAAGTACTCGGTTTAAATTTATCAAACCATGACACTCTAGTAACTCAACCAGGAGAAAAATTCTTGCTACCACCTCCTACTTTTATAAAAACGACACCAATTTTAAACATAAATGATAGCAAGGGTTGATTATCTCCTTTACACCTTTATACTTGTCGATACCACGAATCGGTTATTTCGCCATCACAATTTTGTTTTATAAATCCATAGCACGAATAAGTTATCTATAATAACGACGTCATAAAAGTAAAGTGTTTGTTATTGTTTCATTCCTGACAGTTGAGGGACTACAGTCAGTTTTCAGTTATGAAATGCATTAACCAGGGTGCAGGATCGAAGGGGTTTCCCAAGGTTTACATACGGGCTGGACAGAATTAACACACCGTTAAGAACTTTATTTTTGCAATTATATCAAGTTATTGAAATACATTTGCAAAAGTCTTTAGCGCATAAAAGGCAGTTTTTCTTGCAGTTTGTGTCAATTTCTGAAGAGTTAAGAATAAATACTTGAATACTCCTGAAATCGGTTCCAAAATGTCACGTTGCGTGCAGCCTATCAGTGTACATGAATAACTGTACACCTCGATTTGTTGGCCAAGAAAACAGGCTTTTTTAATAAAATTATTTTGATGTATTTCAAATTGTCATAAGCAGCATAAAAAACTGGCTTATAATGCACTAGTTGTTATTCATAAGAACATTTGTTTTAAAAACTTATTTGAAAAAAAGCACCACGTATCGATGTGTTTACATCCATTTACGTTTAGATGTGAACCCCACAAAGTCACGTGATCCTGCACCCTGTAAACTGATGGTCGTTTTACTCACGATTTCTATCCTTGATGTCGGGTGTCAGGAAGGCAATCGGACCCTCTCGATTTAACTAGCTGCTGGATGAGCCTTCGGCCGTACCACATAGCGCTCCCAGTCCGGCTCGAACCTTCGACATCTCGCTCCATAAGCCTACGATGTAATTACCATGGCACGGAGACTTTGAGCTATTTATTTTGTTATCACGCCGAACTTAATACGCCGTCACCACGAGTTATGTAACTCGTTAACACATTTTAACAAGTATTTTGCAAGGTATTATCTTCATGCGTGATGCATGCAAAATTCGCGACGACTTTAATGGTTGAATCGAACAATAAATTGCACCGAGACTAGGGTGAATGTTGTACCGATGTAATGTAAATGCAAGTTGTAAATACTTCAACATGTTTGGGCGCTTTTTGGGTTACGCTACACATTTGCTCAGGTGTTATTATCAAGCTTCATGTTGTGTGCCAACCTCTGCGCAGAGATTTGATTGGAACCAGCATAACTGGATCAAATACCTGCCTTCATAACCAACCAACCACGTGATGATAACATAGCCACGTAGTACAATAATTTTACCGTTGTTATTTTTACATTTTATAATTTAGACAATTTATTTTTTATTATGAACCTAAACTTATACACATGTTTCAAAATATAAAAATATGATATTACTTTTCATTTTATAATACTTAAACGATAAAAATAGACATACGCGTATTGTCATTTGGCGTTTTCGAACATAAGGGATATTAATGAACGCGAAACGCCACTCAAGAGTAATCTTCAACGATATAAGCGCTTCTCATATTTCTTTTACCGTATTACCAAAGCATAAACGGTAAACAGGAAAACACTTCATTTCAAACTCCATACACTGATTTTCGTAATATTCGGCTTTAAACGAAATCTATGACGGGAAAAATTTCGCTTTTTGTTTTTATAATTAGCGCAAGGAAAAACTCTATATAGAAATCAATTTGGTTTTCGATATTTTGTTTGGGTTATTTGAAAATTGCAATACGAAATTATCATGTTGCCTTTCTTGTTTCGTTTTGTCGAATTCAAAAAGGAACACAAAAAGAAGGTAAACTACGTCGATCTAGCGCGATTTCTGCCTACAACCACAGGTGAAAGTAACGTACCCTGGATAGTATTTTTTTAGGAGCCCAATATATTCAAATAAATATATAAAATCATGTTTAATGAGAAAAAAATTGACAAAGAGCCATGAAAAAAATCCCCACCCTCTGATATTGGAATCATAACAAGGTCATTAACTAGAATTTATCATAGACCTGTCTTCGCGGGCCGCAAAAATGTCAAAAATAGCTTTAGTCCAAAGCATCCCTTGATCCTCCTATGGGCAATTGGACAACGTTTCAAAAAAAGTTAACTTAAAAAAAATCTGTCCAGCTGTAAAGGTTCATGGGGGGGGGGGGGGGGATAAATTTCATTAAAACTTCGCTTTGGTTTTTCTTCATTGAATGTAGTACAATATGGTCAAACTATATATCATTTTAAAGCTAAAGACGGATAGAATAACATAAACGCATTTTTGACATTCAATATTTGTGTGCTTTATTTATATTTTGGTTTAAAACCAATACATTTTTACATTAATTTACAAAATCTCAATCGAAAGTTAGGAAGGATATGCACTACCTTAAGTTGAATAAATACAAAGCTATATACATATACAAGGTCAAGTTAGCAACATTTCACAGAAAATAATTGTCATAAAACAACAAATTAGTTTTTATTCAACTGCCTTTTTTGGATACATATCCTAAACAAAGTTCTAAAAATAACTAAAACGTAACTTTTAAAAATCCAGGTACGGTGGATAATAAGAGTCACAATTCTATTTCAAAGGCTTAACAATTTTGTTATTTACCTCTCAACCAAATTGCAAATTTTAAACCATCTCAAATTGAAATACATTGCAGACGACATCTAAAATTGTAAAGGAATAAAGAAATTGGCAAAACTATTGATTTTATATTTCGATTCCTTCTAACCATTTTGAAAGCGTGGCCATCGCTGTGATCCGTAGAAAAACGTGCAAAACAAATCGGTCAAAACCACGTGCAGTGGTGAGAAAACCGGGTATGTGTATACACATACCTGAGAAAACACCTGTACTTATTTTGACAGTTGTGTGGCAACTAGTAAAACAACTATTAACATTAATCAGCAAGAGATCGCACGAAATAACAGAAATGACCACGTAGAGATATCATCACTTACCCTATTGCAAATATTTTCCAGCTGAAAATTGTCCCCACACGTCTTTTTTAGTTTATTTGTTTTGTTTTTCTGGAGCCGAAGTGCATCTCACAGAATATCCATCCAACTTCCGTTGTTTTCACTTTCGTTATTAAAAACTCCGTTTAAAAGAATTATTTCTACTTTTAGATTGTTTAAAGCGATGTATTATTATATATTATCGATAGAATTGTATACCGTGATGAATTGAACGGAGTTATGTATCGATCTTTCGGTCAGTCTGTAAGCGTACTATTTTATGCGCAATAATATAAGTACAGTGATTCGACAACGATTGTAAACATTGGTGAAATGCTTCTTACATAGTTATTCTTTTGAGTGTTTATGAGGTCTGATCGTGCAGTTTGCAAACATCAAAGGAAAGATTACAATCCAATGCATTTGTCATCGTCAACCGTTTGGAATGTCAATTAGGCGATAAGTGAGTTTTTAGCATGTTTCTTTCTATTTTATTAATTTAAAAATGGCTGCCCCCATGGTGATGAAATGACATGTGTTCGAGTTTTGATATTTTTAGATATGTAAACTTTTTTTACTATTTAAGCGTAACTTGCCCTCGTCAATGTCGATATTATTCACTGGTTATATAATTTTCCGCCGAAATACGTGGAATAAACATGATTCAGATTTTTTAACATAATGTATATTTTAGTGTTAAAATCGCTTTGTAGTTTGATCGATTTGTGGATGTTATGATACGTTGATGTACAAAATTGGTAGCAGTTTTTAGGGGTAAGTGGTTGCATATGCATGCATTATTTATCACGCTTCGTTGTTTTAAAGGAATAGGACGCTAGCTATCGATTAACGGGCAAAAACTAAAAAATATTGTTTGAAAGTCTGTCGAAGATTTATTCGGGTTGACAAACGGACTGGAAATATTGCTTGGTTATCGACCGACTGTGAGTTAACGGCTGGACAGATTTTTTTTAAGTTAAATTTTTTGAAAGGTTGCTTAATTGCCCATAGGAGGATCAAGGGATGCTTTGGATTAAAGCGGTTTTTGACATTTTTGCGGCCCGCGAAGACAGGTCTATGATAAATTCTAGTTAATGACCTTGTTATGATTCCAATATCAGAGGGTGGGGATTTTTTTTTCATGGCTCTTTGTAAAAAAAAATCTCATTAAACATGATTTTATATATATATTTGAATATATTGGGCTCCTAAAAAAACAACAAACAAACAAATACTATCCTGGGTACGTTACTTCCACATGTGCCTAAAACACGGTCCTACCGTGGACAATTTTTCGTCAGCGTAGACAATCACCGTGGTCTGAAGGTGGGTCCATCGTGATGGATCGCGGGGACAGTGGGTGAGCACCGCGGACGTTATCGGGAAATCGATCTCACGGTGGTCCACCGCGATCACGGTGGTTCGCGGTGATTACAGATAAATGTGTAGTTGTATAAACACGTTACACGTACATGTAATTTGATACCAGACTATGAAAGCGATTTTCTGTTTCTATTGTTAGATAATGTGATAATACAGTTTAAACTGCTGAACGTAGACGTCATCAGCCAAGCTCCACCTGTCATAGGTTGTTTCGCCCCATTATGCTCGGTACAACCTCAAGGTGGCGGGGCAGGTAGTGATGGCCAATCACTATCTCGTCTACGATGGCTGCCAATTTGGTTCGCTGCGTCTTAACCAGAGCCAACTTGATGCTCGTTCAGCTGCCTTGCCCAGGGCGTGGATTGTAGTCTTCCTGACTCTTCCTTCAGCGCCCAGTGCTCCAAACATCTTCCACACCGACTGTGATGGAAATCCTCTGCATCCAACTTCCACTGGAAAGATCCATGTCTTCCAGCCTCTATCTCTGCATACATCTGCCAGATCCTGGTATTTGGCTTTCTTCAGCTCATAGGCCTCCTCGATCCTCTCCTCCCATGGCACAGTTAGCTCTACAAGGATCACCCGCTTCGCCGCCTTTGACCATAGCACTATGTCGGGTCTGAGAGTTGTATGGGCTACTTCCTCGGGAAAATCTAGTTTCTTCCTTAGGTCTGCACGCATCTCCCAGTCGTTTGCATCTTGCAGAATACACGATCTGGAACTGATTGTGGCGGTGGGCTTTGTTGTACCCTCCTTGACGAAGCTGATGAATTGGGGTCCTAATTTCTTCCGGGGTCTATCCTTCTTCCGCTCTCTTTCTAGGGCGTCGGCCAACATTCTCAGTACTTGGTCATGGCGCCACCTGTAGCGCCCTTGTGCAAGGGCTGTTGGACACGATGACAGAATGTGCCGCAACGTTCCTATACTCCCACACAAGAACAAGTGGGGTCTTCTGTCAGCTTCCATTGCTGAAGATTTGCGGGGGTTGAAAGCATGTCGTATACTGCCCGCAGGAGGAAACTTAGTTGGTGGTTCATATGTCCACAGTTCTTGCCACGTGAGCTTCCTCTCTGGTGTACTCCACTTCGTCCAATCCCCTTGCGGTCCAAGCTGGACCGACCTGGCTGACCTAGCTTGCTCTTCTGCGTTTCTGATTTCTCTCTGCACCAGGTCTCTCCTTTCTCTTTTCCCTGCTGTTTTCCACCTTTGAGTCTGTCTGGTGCCAAGTCCTTCTCTTCCCACGTTGATAGATCCCACAACATCCTTGTGCTTTAGACTGCTCTCTGCAGAGTCTACAGCCTTGCTCACAGACCACTTTCTCCCTGTCCTAACCTGAATTCCTGCATTGCTGACTTCCCCAAGTCAATACATGTATATTGATTCGAATATACATTCGAGACTTCGGCAGTAAGTATTCAAATCAGTGATATTTAAATGAAAACAAATCAGTTGTTATGTTGGCGAGTGACATATTTATATATCCGTTTTATTCAGTAACAAGTTCATTTTGTCACATACTTTTAAGAAAAACGTTATCGAAGGAATATTGTGATAAACATTGATTCATTTAATATCACAATGTTAAGATTTCCGTTTACGTTTTTTTGAAACATTATCGAAATCAGTTTATCATGTTGGCGAGTAACCAATTGTTTACATAATTTTTTTTTTTATTACGATACATATTTTTTTAATTAGATTGTGATAAATCATGTACATTTTTCCGTTTAAGTATTGTATTACAATATTATAATTTATTAGATAATTCAAAAATAAACAAGTACACTGTCAAAGATGTGGACACTTATTGCAATATCACTGAAATGAATACTTACTGCCGATGTTTCGTATTTACACATGTATTCTAAGCAAAACATGGCACAATAGAAACAGGAAATCACTAAAATAGTATGATATCAAATTACATGCAATATTTTACAAATTGGCGGCGAGCTATATATGTACACGAAAGAGCAAGCATTTTCGAAATGCTAACTAAAACAAATCTGTAATTAAAAACAACACATGAAATTTCAAGCAGAAACGATTGAAACAAAACATTAAGCATGAAACGTAATCTATTTTCATCCTCGATGTAAGACAAGTCAAATGATTTTGTGAAGAGGGTAAATATTACATAAAAGAGTTGAACACATAAGTATTCAAATATGAAGTATTAAATACAAATAAAAAAATATATCTAAATGTACATGTTTGTTCGTGGGAACCTGTTATTACTTGCAAATTACCAAGGCAGCGGTGGTCTACCGTGAGATTTATTTCCCGATTACGTCCGCGCTCGACATATATTTGATCGAGCCTGTCACCGCGCTTTGCCACGGCGACAGCACTGCGTTCCACGGTGTCCCACGTTGTATCGCGATGACGAAAGTAGTTGCCACGCTAAGCTGAATCACGGTGATGCGTGGCGGAAGGCAGAACTCGCGCTAGACGTAGTGTATAATCGGTACACGGACCCCGATCTCAACCCGGATCTCGTGTTAATTTGTTTTTATTGAGCTAGTAAGTATTTCCATGACTTTTAGGACATGTATTAAACAAAGTCCCATTTTTATATTTATTTATTTCAACATATTTTATAACCCATGTTCCAAATATTAAGAATAACAAACTTAAGCTATCAATAAATGCGATTAAGACACATCCCGAATACCACTATGGCATGCAGATGTAAAACAAAGAGGTTTTGCATGAACAATTATGTGTTTCATCGTCAATGTCAATTGATATTAAGCTTGAAGATAACACACTGGTTGTTGCGCGAGATACATCGCCTCATTCAGGCCAAAACGTGTGCCAAGTTGCGTAGCGCATGTCGAAAGGAAAAACATATAACGAACTTAAATCCAATATAGTCGCAAGTGAGCCATTTTGATTTTTATCCAAAATGACACTAATTCCTCATCAGCTCGATAAACAGTTGGATAAAATCTACACATCGATGTATTAGAAGTCCCATTGACAAAATCCTCCCCAGTCAGCCAAACATTTCAAATTGAACAAAATTGAAAAAGTAGTTGTAATGACCAAATTTTTTATCAAGATGGTCGCCAGTCCGCCATTTTTTTATGTTTAAGCTACTTCTTTTGAAATTTTGTGTGGGGAGTTTCATTTAAAATTGAACACATAGTATAGAATTGCATCAATGAACTAGAAATATTAACATACAACCAACAGACTAACCAAATAGGCTGCGGTATATCCCCGTTCAAACTTTGTGGGGCATAACAGTCATTTATATTGCTTTCATTTGAAAGAGCAACTCATATATGTTAGTGATCTTTAACCCTTAACAGGCAATTCACTAGTTCTAGAATGTAAGTCACTTACGTATATTTAATTATTGTATTAAATATAAACAAATAGGTGACGACAATTATGGCTTCAATAATAATCCAAGGATCTATTCTCTTGGTGTAGCCTGGCCCAAAAAGAATGCTTAACGTTATTTTAAATGAGTTCACGTTCATAAGTCCGCATCCAAAAGGGTATATAAAGACAATTCGTTAACGTACACCACTCCGCTCCCAAAATGAAATAAAACTGTATTTACAATCAGTTAACTAAACGTAGTGCACGCCAAAAAGGATGTTGAACAGAATATGTTGACATGAAGTTGATCGACAGTCAATTGACATTATTTAATTGACAGTTTTCGGCTGTATAAAAGTAGTTAATTTTCTCTGAAGGTCATATAAAAATCGTTCTCGCAAAATTGTTCGCTCCGATCAGGGCGTATAAAAACGAGAGCGCCGATGGCGCTGAAAGCATAGTTGCAAGATACAGGGAAGATGCTGCTGAAGTAAACGTTAAGGTCAAAATATACTAAATAGTTTCCTTATATGTTTCGATATAAAAGCGACAACTTCGAGCAAAAATAAATACAACATTTTGCACATAGAGACCCCCATAACCATACCTTTTCTTGACGGGCATTCTTAGCTTAATCGATTTAAGCAATAAAACAGATATTTCATGTTCAAACCAAAAAAGAATTCGACTCAAATAAAAAAAAAATCTAGTGGATTGTAACCTTTTGCAGTGCCATTTTTTACTTTAATCTCCAACTTTATCCTATTTCAGGGATTTAGTAGTGAACACCTATGCTTACCTTCTCAATATCTCCAAACGATAAAACCAGAACAACAGTATAAAGTGTATAACATGCCTTCGAGGAAAATATGATGATTTGTTTAGAGAGTACAGCCTTCATGACTCGATTATTGAGTATATTGTAACCTTAACGATTGCTGACATCAAGAGTCGCCCCCCTTGTTACCAATATGTTCTATTTTTAGAAACGGGAATTCCAAATAGTGACGAATGTGAATGGTTACAAAATGACATAACTATGAAAATAAATACGTAGAATTACATTATTTCACGCATACCATTATGCAACCATCCGTTTTCTTTTCCGACTTGATACATTTACAGATTTCCATTTAATATTTTACAGACACAACACTCGTCCAGAATTCGCGCGAATCCATTAAATCCGATGCCACATTTAAACCGTTAGCTCTACTCGTAACGTTAATTTCTGGCTAAAAGTAAGTCATTTTAACTTCAATTAACACATCTCTATTATTTTCAAACTCTACTTCATCAAATCCATAGAAAGGCAGGTCAGAATCCATGTCATAAATCAGAAAACATTTGACCTCTCACAGAACAGTAAACAAAGGAAATAGAAATTAGGTGCGAGGTCACTATCAACAAGAACAGAATTGTTTTACGAACGAAATTTGTTTTAGTTTCTTAGAAGGTTTTTTCACGTAAAACGGTCTTAGAAAAATTCACTAAAAACGGTGTCAGCAATATTCTTGGAAGAAAACGTAAGAAAAACGTTTCAAAAAAAAAAGAAGTAAGAATTACCATAAACTAAATTAAAAAGATATTTCGTCTGATTTTTGATCAGGTAAGGCTTCAAAATGGACAACCATTCGATGTGTGTTTTCAAAATGTCGTATATACCTTAAGCATAGGTGCGTTGCACCTATGCTAACCAGATCGCAATCGACCGCTTCTACCTAGTCATATTCAGATCCAATTGTTATGCTTATCTCCCCTGGCTCGACTTTAGTTGAGTGATACCATAGATTTGAGTCGAAAACAACTGAAAGAAGAAATAATCTAGTGTAACTCAATAACCTCGCATATTGGAATATTCTTTCCTGTCATGCATTACAAACGTGATTAACTTTTCGTTTAAATGATGTTAACATTTATAGATCTACACCCAAGGCAAAGGTATACAACACCGCCGTTTAATAAATGAAAAATATAAAGTAGTTACTCCCCTTTAAAATATGCTATATTCAAACAATAAACCATTATAATCGATATTTGGATAGTTTAACATATTTAATAACATATTATGTATAAGACAGACAACTTACATATATCTCCTTTATGGACTGTGACGTTCATTTCGGTACAGACGGTCTCACACTCGGGTACGGGGATTATCCGCCACGTCTTCTTGCCGGAAATCTGCGCCTGCCACGACGGCCGTTCAACAAAGTCCAGCTGCGATAGAAACCATAGGGATCCGGCACACACAAAATCGTATATGATATATACTATATAGATGACAGAAACAGTTAGTCATTAATAAAAACTCAAACATTGTTTAAAATTTACAGAAGAGTGTTTCTAAAGTTGTATTGATTTTTTTAGATAGCCTCTTTTCCTGTATATTCATCCACTTAACACATTAACAGATTATATAGTATAAATGCACATTATTCAAACAAGAATGACGCCTTTTTCTTGAAGTTTAATGTGTTTCTTTATAAATTAAAGTCAGAAGATGCATAGATAATATTTTTTGTAGTTACAGGCAGATGTTAGGATGGTACCCTAGCAACCATGAATTTGTTCATTTCTATCAATCTGTTCAGTCTCCATTTTGATAGGAAAACATCTGAATTTTCAAGCAATTTTTTATATACATCATTAGAAGCTTTCCTTACCTGGCAAACACACAACTGTTCATAATTTGAAATTAAGATTGTGCAATATCATTGGTTTTCACAAACTGTGTGTAGCAAAGTAAATAGAAATCCTTTTAAATTGTTAATTGTTTTACACAAAATGTATTTCTCCTCATTATTTCGATATCAAAAGAAGATTTTTGTGACAGAACTGCCCAGATACAGATAACTGACGTAAATTTTACCAGAAATCCTTTTTTATTTCCCATATACAGGGGTGGATGAATCTCTTGGAATGGATGAAACAATAGGAAAGAAGGATAACTAGTTTTATTGATTTTTATGAAAGAGATATCGGTAAACGATGTGGTCGTTAACAGAGCAAACAGACGTACAGACAGCTGGGCGGAAAAAAAACTTAAGCAGAGAAAAATACGGACAGAAACACAGATATGTAGACACGCAGACAGACAGACAGACAGACAGACAGACGGGCACAGAAGACAGAAACACGGGCCGTCCGAAACACACACAAACAGAAAGAATCACCGACGACAAACACGGAAACAGATACAAACACGCACTCGGACTCAAATTTTGACTCACGAAAAATTGTTGTACCGTATTAAGTTAGCATTGATTTGATGTGGTAAGCTTCAACATTTCAACCACGTAAATAGACCCAAGATAACTCTGTTCATTAACCCATTTATGCCTAGCGTCTAGAAAAAAGGCCTTTGCAAACAGCGTAGACCCAGATGAAACGCCGCATGATGCGGCGTCTCATCTGGGTCTGCGTTGTTTGCTTAAAGGAAATATTCTAAATATAGAAATAAATATACTAGACATCCCTCGTTTTGGAAATAAATTGATCCACTTTAGAAAGATGGGAGAGTCCACTAAGCATAAATGGGTCATTTCTGTGACACAGCAAGGGGGAAAACAAATTTGAGAAGGATGTAGCACCGTTCTATTTGATTCTGGATAATTCTGTCATCCTGTCCATTGCATAGTATATTGGGACCATGGAAAGCAAAGTACTAATTTGAACCCCGTTCTTGGAAAGCTGGACTTATGGCAAAAATGGTCTTTATCCCACATATAAATTTGATTTTAAGCTCGTAGTTAAAAAGTAGAAACTTTCACACACATTTTAATGCAATAACAACAACATAGGATGATGCCATTAAATATTCTATAGATACATTCGAGAAATCGGAGCCCATTATTGAATAGCTTGATTTATCGACGTATGTTTCTTTGCCAGATGCCGTGTTTTAGAAGATATGGTGTCCGTCTTGCGACCGGGAGGTCACGGTTTCAATCCGTAATACGGAGCATTCTTGAGATCTCCACAAAGAAGCCAGGTAATAGTTCTACTACACATGAAACGGACTCGATAGCGTTTCAATAAGATTTTGGTTTTCGGCGCAATAGCGCTAAAATAAATAGGTCTGAACGATCTAAATGAACTATAGAAAAATCGAGGAATTGGGGCCTATGGGTATGTACCTACGTGTACAAATGCGCCCTGCCCGGTTCCTCCCATGAAGATCCAGTCTAGCATGCTGGACTCGGAGTCCTGTGGGAGGAAGAAGGGGCGTTGGTAGTGCTCCCGCAGAATCTTCCCCACAGTGCTGTCACAGTTACTCCTGAAAACAAACCCATAACACATAAACACGTGTTTACGCCTAAAAACACATGAGCCTCGGTCTGGGAAAACCGGACTTAATGAATATGCTTAAAATGTCGTTCCAAGTTAGCATGGGCAATCCGCACAGGCTAATCAGGGTCGATACTTTCCGATTCTGTGGAATTTTTGGTGTAAAGGAAGTCTCTTATTAACGCAAATCCAGTTTAGGAGAGACATGTCGCCCCTGATAATGCCTGTGTGAACTGCAAAGGCTAATCTGGTACGACATTTTACACACATACATTTAGCTTTGTTTTCCCAGACCGAGGCTCGTGTTCATGTATCGACGTCTGTTCTTGTCTCATTAGATGATGTTTTAATACTTATATCTAGCTTTGGGGCTTATTTGTAAAAAATACTAGATATCATGCTAAGCTTCATATCAACCAAGGGACGACGTAATCCTGAAAAATGACCGACAATAAACCGGTTCCGATTCTTATGTTGTTTACAATTGCTAATTGGATACTTGCATGACATCGTTTTATCGCCGTTAGATCCCATTTACGTGTTTAACTGTCGCCAAATGAATACAGAGGAAAGCATAAGCGTTCGTCCGGCTTCTGATCGTAAATGCAATGAGTGTAAGCAATAGAGCATCGTTCTGGGAAAACTGGGCTTAATGCATGTGCCTAGGATGTCATCCCAGATTAACCTGTGCAGGGCGCACTTGCTTATCAGGGACGACACTTTCCGCTAACATTGATTTAATTTTGTTAAGAAGAAGCCTCCATTAAAACAAAACAAATCCATAAAAGCAGAAAGCGATGTCCAATATTAGCCTGAGCGTATGGCGCTGTGCTTGAATCGTCGGACGTACAGAAGAACAAATGAGAATATTTTATTATTTTATGGTTAACCGATTAAACATCGGGCAGTCGTTGAATGATGATGATTTTTTTAATAATCACGATTTCTCTGTTAAGGTCTTAAGCTGTAAACACTGAAAATATGTGATGCACTTTTTTAAACATTTTAAAATTTCTGCTCATCGACGAAACTTACATGTATATCAATAGTATTTAATGCGTTTCGTAGGCACTAAGATCGAACTGGTGTGATACTTAATACAAATAATGTTTCTGCTGTTTTAATCCGCTGAAAATCATAATTATATGACATTGAAAATAACCCCTGCTTAGGACTTTAACCCATGTATGCCTAACGTCTAGAAAAAAGGCCATAGCAAACAGCGTAGATCCAGATGAGACGCCGCATGATGCGGCGTCTCATCTGGGTCTACGCTGTTTGCTTAAAGGAATTTCTGTAAGAAATATTCTAAATATAGAAAAAAATATACTAAACATCCCTTATTTTTAAAATAAATTGATCCAATTTAAAAGGATGGGAGAGTCCACTAGGCATAAATGGCTTAAACGATAGAACCAAGATGCTCATAATCCAGCAATGTTCTGGTCTTCCGGGTATCCCATAGGCTGGAAATCGTCTAGAATAGTTCATTCATTTCAGCCAATCGGGTACAACTGTCAAATGTATTGTTTATAAGAAGAACAATAATGAGTTTTCTGTAGCATGTGTGCAAACTTTTATTTCCGAAATTTGTTAGCATTTAGACAATTATTAACACATTTATGCCTAACGTCTAGAAAAAAGGCCTTGGCAAACAGCGTAGACCCAGATGGGATGCCGCATCATGCGGCGTCTCATCAGTGTCTGCGCTGTTTGCTTAAAGAAATTTCCGTAAGAAATATTCTAAATATAGAAATAAATATACTAGACATCCCTAATTTTGGAAATAAATTGATCCAATTTAGAAGGATGGGAGAGTCCACTAGGCATAAATGGGTTAAAAATATTTACAAACATGCTTGTGTTTGCACACATCGTTAATGTTATGTAGAGAATGTTGATGTTGTTTTTTCAATGTGAATAATTTGGAGTACTGGAGTGTTACTCTCGATAGTTTAATCCACGCAATGTACCATCATGTACCATCACACGCCCCGCTTTTTAACTTTCGGTTAAACGATTTCGATCCAATTTAAAGATTAGCCCGAGTTATTTATCCAGGATTGATTCGCCAAGTCATGTATTTAACACGCGAATTATTAAAAAAAAAGTTAAAGGATTTCAACAAAACATTTCCATATGATCCTAGTTATGGGAAAATGGGGCTTAATTCATGTGCGTAAAGTGTCGTCAAGGATTAGCCTATGGAGTCCGCACAGGCTAATATTAGACAGCACTTTCCGCCAAAACTTGATTTTCGTAAAGAAGAGACTTCCTATAAACAAAACAAAAAAATCCATAAAAGCAGACAGCGCTGTCCCTGTTCAGCCTGTTTGGACTACACAGGTTAATCTGAGACGACACTTTGCGCAAATGCATTAAGTTCGATTTTCCCATAGCGAGGCTTATATCCATTGTATACAAGAAGAGTATGTAATTTCTTTAAAGAAACGAAATAAGACCAACAAGGCTACAGAGCGTCATGTAATAATATAAGTATGATTGTCAGAATGAACAAATTTAACTTACGATATATGTGTTTACTGTAATTTATATCTGTACCAAAACAACGGTTTAAATGCGGTTGGTTATGAATTTAAAGATGTTCAACAACAAAACCACATAAAGAACACCCAAACCTATACAGTATGTGAGAAACTCGATAAATACATGATTCTTAGTGGATAGAAACGCAATGCCATCTTAAAACATGTTGCTTTTTAATAAATCATTTGTATTTGTTCTCTGTGACCATTATAATAGTTTGTGCTATTATAATCAACAATACATTTATATTCTTAAAGGGATCTTTTCACGGTTTGGTAAATTGACAAAATTGTAAAAAGTTGTTTCAGATTCGCAAATTTTCGTTTTAGTTATGATATTTGTGAGGAAACAGTATCACTGAACATTTACCATAGTCCAATATAGCCATTATATGTATCTTTTGACGATTTGAAAACCTAAAAATTATAAAGCGTTACAACGCGAAACGATTGAATAATTTGGAGAGTTCTGTTGTTGTCGTTTAAATTTACGAAACTACGAAGATTGCTTATATAAGGTATAAAATACATATATTTTATTATGTATACTCGGCGGAATAGCCGAGAGGGATAATGCATTTTGACTTCAGACTAACTCCAGGACTCCGGGGGTCACTGGTTCGAGCCCTTGTACCGGCTACTTTTTTTTTACTTTTTTTAATTTTATTCTTGATTTTTTACTGGAGCTTTTAAGATCCAATGTTTACATTTATCAATATAAAGCATTTAATGACAAACTTCAAAATATGCCAAAATCTATGAAAAGGCCCCTTTAAATACTTTCTGTTAATAAATATTTGTTCCTTAAGACCATTTCAATATTGGAAGAGAAATTAATTATATAAGAGAAGTCATATAATATACTTGCTTTTTATGACACTTCTATTACACTGTTACAGTACTCTTATGTCCGTAAAAGTCTACATGTTTGCATTATAATGTAGAAATGCATTATACATACCATAGTTGTTTGAAGGCCTCATTGAAAATAAGATTGTCATTGTTAAACTGTTTGCATGACTTTGTATCAATGTGTTGTCTTAATGAGTTACCTTCGGAAAATAATAATAATAATAATATTATTATTATTATTGACATTTATAAAAACGATGATGATATTGCCATAGATACGTGTACATGCAATACAGCCCTTAATGTTTACGACACAGGATGCATACGAAGGTGTCTCCGTCACCATTTCGATGTAATTTAAAAAGTAATTTTCAAGAATAATATAATTATCCTAAATGCAAACTAGCGACAAAATCACCAAATAGAGCAAACCAAATACGTTTTACAAAAAGGTGCAACTTAAGGAACATAGAAGCACTAATTGGCGTAAACCGATGTCTTTCTGTCTGTACTTTAAGAAGTTGAAATGCTATTAAAATTAAATTGCACATCTAAAACATGGTCCAATCCACCCGATACGACTCGGGCTATACTGTTCAAGAGGCCTTAGGTAACGGAGTTGGTATGGGATTAACCTCTAGAAAACCTGGCTCAAAGATCTATACATAAATAGTTTATTTATAGATAAAGAAGGAAAAGTGATTAGGCTGCGGTATCTTTATTTTCTCGGTTATTTATTAAAACTAATGAAAGAAAAACGCCTTTTTATGTCTTGAATCCAATAAATAATTGAAATTTGGTTATAAATATTTATTTTTTCCAAGGAATTTGGAATATTTTAAGATTTACTGAAGTGAAAAGTGTTACCGCGTAGTTTATGTCTCATACTTTTGTTTATTGTGTTTGCACCATGATACCGAAATAAATCTATCTACCTGTAAAATGTACAATATATTCATGATAAACAAGAATTGTAATCAGAACAGGTTTTCACTCGGTCAGCAGCTGGAGCGTGCGCGTCGCGACCGGGGCGAGAGTCACCCGCAGAAGATTTGCTTGACAGAAGGGGAACTTCTGCGGGCGGCTCTTACTTGAAACAAAGAAAGGGTCAAATAAATACACTGTGACATTTGTTTTCGCAGTCTCGTATCGTTTACCAATAGAAATTACAGTTATCACCATTTTTAAAAGCGGCTTTATTACATGCAGTATCCAATAAACAGGAAATTGTAGCATAACACACCAACATCAATCACCCTGTTAGCATTTTTTTTAACCTGGCAGCATTAACATTATATGCATCTTTTATCATATATAGTACAAATATTGGAAAAATATAACGTAAAAACAAAAGACTCACTGACTTACTCACTCACTCACTGAAATAATGAACAAAAGACTCACTGACTTACTCACTCACTCACTGAAATAATGAAAACATGAACGAATAAATGAACGAACGAACGAACGAACGAACCAATAAACGCACGGACGCACAACCTACACGCACAAACGGATGGATGGACGGACGGATGGGCGAATGGAGGAATGAATGAATGAATAGATAAATAAATAAATAAATAATCATAAATAAATAAATAAATAAAAATAAATAAATACATGAATGAATGAATAAATGAATGATTGAATGAATGAAACCCTGTTCCGTTCACACTTCTTGGTTGTTATTATTTTTGGTATTGCATACTTGAATATAATTTAACTATCAACAAATAACTAGTGTTTTCAAAATTATGAAAGATTCACTTTAGTATGTAAAATATTCAATCTTAAAATGTTTCAAGTTCCTCGAACAAAATAAATATTTATATTCAATTTTTCACTTCTTGAATGAGTTCAAGACCTAAAAGGACGTTTTTCTTTCATTATTTTAATTAAACAATCGAGAAGATCGCGATACCGTAGCTAATCGGTTGCTCTTCTTTATCTATAAATAAACTGTTCAATTATAGATCTTTGAGCCAGGTTATCTAGAGGCTAACCCCACACCAAATGGTATGATGGTAATACCATTGCCTGTCCATACAGCGTAACTCCGTTGACCTAAGGTATAACTTGAGTCGTATCGGGTGTCCAATCTGTGATGTACAGACGAGTCGACACGGTACAAAATAATGGTTAATGTTAATATATTTCTTACCGCTTTCCTAACATAAAATATGATTATGTAATAGTGCCAACTTGTTATCCAAGCTTTAAAACGAATTCGAGAAAATAAACTATTTCGCAACAACAACCTGTATTTCTTAAAGTTTGAAATGATGCAGGCATTTAATCGTAAGCATCGATTTGCACGTGTCGCATTGCATTTAACCCATGTATGCCTCGTGGACTCTCCAATCCTTGGATCAATTTATTTCCAAAATATGGGATGTCTAGTATATTTATTTCTATATTTAGAATATTTCTTACAGAAATTCCTTTAAGCAAACAGCGCAGACCCTGATGAGACGCCGAATTATGCAGCGTCTCATCTGGGTCTACGCTGTTTGCCAAGGCCTTTTTTCTAGACGCTTGGCATAAATGGGTTAAGAATACAATTCGATAGTTATACAATAGCATTGACATGTTATTGGATACATGTATATAAAAGTATCATCAATATTGATTAAATGAATCCATTCTTTATGCGCGATGCGTTTCTATTGAAAAAGAGCGCATTAAAATCAAATGGGAACATTCTCTTTAACCTTCGAAATAGGCTATTTGGTTATTTGCTGTTCCGCATGTGACCACATAAGTCAGTTTAAACAGATGAAATAATTATATAATTAAATAATTATAAGAACCGTTATGTGCCAGAGTCAAATATTAATTACAATGTGCTATTGTAATTCCATTTTGTTATATGTGGAGTTAAACTTGCAACATATTAGATCCAGTGTATGTCACTATATACAAATTTTCAATTGAATATGATCTTGATATTGTCATACTATTGCATCGATTACGTTATTTGCTTGAATTATTAATACATTTCACATGGTATTGGTATCTAGGTATACAACATGTTTGTACATAGATATCGGTCGCGTTCTGTGAAAAGGGGGTTTAATAAATATGCGTAAAGTATCTTCCCAGAATAGCAGACACTTTCCGCCTAAACTGGATTTTTGCCAAGACTTTCTTAAAACGAAAAATATCATAACAGCGGAAAGTGTCGTCCTTGATAAGCCTGTACGGACTGCACAGGCTAATCTTGGGCGACACATTACGCACATGCATTAAACCCCTTTTTCACAGAGCATGGCCCATATACATCAACATGCGCTGATTTTTGATTCAGGAATATTACGCATCTCTGTTTAGTCAGAATGATGGAGTGGTCTGGACAAAAAGTTATTGCAATTATAAAATACATTTTCGTCTGCTGATCATAAGATAGTCATAGAGAATATAAAGGAAGTTTATGAAGACAGGATAAAAACACCAACAAGAGTCTTACATGCAAAATTATTGTGCGTTGCATAACAAATTATCCGATGTACGTACGATGTCGCCGTGGTGAACCGCAATCATATGCGATTTGTTTTCAAATAAAATACGTTTATCATTAACAAAATCGTGCCAGTCTGTATTTTGATCATGCCGCATTTAGTATGAAATAAACTGAGAAAACACCCACGTTTTGCATCAACTTGAACACCACATCCGCAATGTTTACACTGAGATGCAGTATCTTACGTTTTAAAGCAAGCGATTTTTTAGCATTATTTTATTTTTATATTGACCATGATTCATTGTTCAATTTGCGTCCCCTCCGTGGCAAACGATAGTGTGGCTCGAACGCAGAAAAATAATTTATTCAAATTGTGCACGGTGCATATATTGTATGTTTTTGCTGTTTGTTGTTGTTGTGTTTTTTTTTGTGTGTTTTTTTTTGGGGGGGGGGGGACTGATTGTTAACATAATATGCAGTTCAAACGTTTCATTATCAGTCCAAGGCGACAACAGAAATAGTCTTATTGGCTACATGCATTCCAAAATTTAAGTTAATGGTCAAGTATACTCTCTTTTTTAATTTACAATGAAATCACCGTGCCCACTATCAATAATTATATACAACATGCCACAGAACAGTCAAAATGCCTTATGAGATTTGGCAATATCTTCTCATATAGACATATTATAAACCGCGTTATGCGAAAATGGGTCTTAGGCTATATGCGGCCAGCGTAGCTCCAGACAAGCCAGAATCTACCCTGCCCCTAATGAGACCACGAAACCTTGCGTGACTTTATATAATGTGACAATAACACTTACCATCCGACATACCACGTCTTTTCCCCCTCGCTGAAGTTCGCACGTGCCTCTGACATGTTGAACATATCGCCGAGAGTGTCGAAGTCGGTCTTGTAGGGGAAGAACTGACACTCGTTCTCTACCGCATCGAGCGCTCCCTCCGTCTCCGTGTAAAGCTTCTTGAAGAACTGAAAACTAAAAGTGTCCATGGCCGTCCAGTTAGCGATGGCGCCCTTTATGAGCACCGGAATTCCGCTGTAGGCGAATTTCCGGATGAAGACCTCCGAAGTCATGTCGGTCTCGATAGGGATGCGGGTGACTCCCGCGCACATGTTACAGTTCAACATTGGACGAGCGACTTCCATGACGAAATTGTTGTTGTTGAGCACGCATCGCTCCTCCCTGATGCCGAATGCTTCGATCAGCGTCTCCTTGAAGAAATAGCCGCCGACGGCACTGACGACGCCGACCACTAGAAACACCTTCAACAGATGCTTCCTTAGGACCTGTCGGACTTTCAGCGCGGGCTTCGAGTCAAGCCGTAGAAGGCTAACAATTTTCCCAGAATCGCACTCCAGACCCGACTGTTTGGATGGCGCGCTTTGGGCGCCTGTTGCTATTAAAGTCTGTTTGATCTCCTCTGCTTTCATGCCCTTCATCTCTGCCCCCGACTTCAGATTTCGAAATTTATCACGTATTTGTTTACGTTTTGCTTCCATTATGTACATGTATATGTTTCTGCTGAAACAGCGTTAATAAGTGTAGGTCCGTTTTAATCCGTTAGTTGTTGCGTTAATGCTCTTTCTCTCTCGTATTCAGACCAATATCTGTTAATGCACTGCGTCTTTGAGCTTTCAAGTTAAAACCATTTGAGTCGGCGTCTATTGGAAATAAATATTCAACATTTCATTCGGCACGTATGTCGTATCACTAGTAACTAGTGTACAATTAAGTAGATGAAATATAAAGATATATATTTTCGCGTCATGCTACATTGAACATCGTAAACGTCCATAGTTTAAAGCGCGTTAACTACTCTGCCAATCTAACGTTATCAAAGGTATAAAATAATATCGTCAAATCGAAAGTAAATCCGTCTAAGTGGTGTATATTTCAAAGCTTAATATTAAAACTATACCTGACTATAACCCGGAACAAAAATTTAGGTCCTTAATGTAATGCTCCGTCCTTTATACCTGCGAGGTAGTATTGGTAAAAAGTTAACTGTTCGTTTCGGTATGTTAACCGGTTAACCTGTTGCATCCCTAGTAAAAATTTAAGGCCGACCTATTGAGATGGCAATAAACACGTATCTTCTCATCCTTTCGTAAGTTTATTTGTCTTCTATTGCATAGTGGCAACAAGGAACAATATAAGATATCAGCTTAAACTTAAAGACCCTGATAATGCTGCGACAGGCAAATAGTCCCCGTCCACTATTTACAATGCATGTGTACTTATGAATGTAAGTAGATTAATGGATTGATCGGTAGGTGGGTTCGTAGGTCTGTCTGTCGGTAAATTGGTTTGCTGGATTTATTAAATGTCACGTTTGCAATATAAATAGCTTGAGTTAGCAGCTTTAACCCATTTATGCCTAGTGGACTCTCACATCCTTCTAAATTGGCTCAATTTATTTCCAAAATTAGGGATGTCTAGTATATCTTTTTCTATATTTATAATATTTCTTACGAAAATTCCTTTAAGCAAACAGCGTAGACACTGATGAGACGCCGTATAATGCGGCGTCTCATCAGGGTCCACGCTGTTTGCCGAGGCCTTTTTTCTAGACGCTATGCATAAATGGGTTAATGATACAGCGTTTTGTTCATTTTAAACCATCGTAATTAACATGAAATACAGATGTAAACAATTTTTTTTGTCCACTCACGGTATGCAAACATCAACTAAACATGTTAACAAGTTACTCTTTTATTAAAGAAAAAGTATGACCAGGATCGTTCATTAGCGATGATTTTATAGCAGCTGTTACCGGTAATATAACACACGTTTGTAAACCGTTTTAATGGATATCCCGCATTCGACCTAGATTGTTACAATTTAAATCTGGTTTTTAGCATAGGTGCAACGCACCTATGCTTAAGGTATATACGACATTTTGAAAACACACATCGAATGGTTGTCCATTTTGAAGCCTTACCTGATCAAAAATCAGACGAAATATCTTTTTAATTTAGTTTATGGTAATTCCTACTCTTTTTTTTTTGAAACGTTTTTCTTACGTTTTCTTCCAAGAATATTGCTGACACCGTTTTTAGTGAATTTTTCTAAGACCGTTTTACGTGAAAAAACCTTCTAAGAAACTAAAACAAATTTCGTTCGTAAAACAATTCTGTTCTTGTTGTTAGTGATCTCACACCTAATTTCTATTTCCTTTGTTTACTGTTCTGTGAGAGGTCAAATGTTTTCTGATTTATGACATGGATTCTGACCTGCCTTTCTATGGATTTGATGAAGTAGAGTTTGAAAATAATAGAGATGTGTTAATTGAAGTTAAAATGACTTACTTTTAGCCAGAAATTAACGTTACGAGTAGAGCTAACGGTTTAAATGTGGCATCGGATTTAATGGATTCGCGCGAATTCTGGACGAGTGTTGTGTCTGTAAAATATTAAATGGAAATCTGTAAATGTATCAAGTCGGAAAAGAAAACGGATGGTTGCATAATGGTATGCGTGAAATAATGTAATTCTACGTATTTATTTTCATAGTTATGTCATTTTGTAACCATTCACATTCGTCACTATTTGGAATTCCCGTTTCTAAAAATAGAACATATTGGTAACAAGGGGGGCGACTCTTGATGTCAGCAATCGTTAAGGTTACAATATACTCAATAATCGAGTCATGAAGGCTGTACTCTCTAAACAAATCATCATATTTTCATCGAAGGCATGTTATACACTTTATACTGTTGTTCTGGTTTTATCGTTTGGAGATATTGAGAGGGTAAGCATAGGTGTTCACTACTAAATCCCTGAAATAGGATAAAGTTGGAGATTAAAGTAAAAAATGGCACTGCAAAAGGTTACAATCCACTAGATTTTTTTTTATTTGAGTCGAATTCTTTTTTGGTTTGAACATGACATATCTGTTTTATTGCTTAAATCGATTAAGCTAAGAATGCCCGTCAAGAAAAGGTATGGTTATGGGGGTCTCTATGTGCAAAATGTTGTATTTATTTTCGCTCGAAGTTGTCGCTTTTATATCGAAACATATAAGGAAACTATTTAGTATATTTTGACCTTAACATTTACTTCAGCAGCATCTTCCCTGTATCTTGCAACTATGCTTTCAGCGCCATCGGCGCTCTCGTTATAGTATGTGGATTGTAGTTCATTGTATAAAAGCGCTAATTGGAATATCTACGTGGCATCAGTGTGCGTTATTTCCGCTGTCATAAACACTGTCTGATTCGCGTGTATATTGTGTGCTTAAAAAAAAAATAAGTCAATTACATTCGATATTTACAAATAAACGTCCCAATGTTATGTTGATGTTGTTTCTGCTTTGTCGTTGCTATTTAGTTTTGTTGCTATTAAAGGGTCGTAAAAATATAATAAGGATATAACCCACTGAGGAAATAATTACAAACGGCGTGGTTTTGTAAACGTGTATTTTGCGCTATTTTACATTGAGCGACTGGTGAGATGGTAAATGTTCTATAAATGCAACGAAATAGTTAAGCTAGTTAGCGTGCGATTGATTCGCATTTTTCTTCGAATTTATTTATACAAAAAATGTTATTTTAGTTTCAATAATGATAATGTTACTTAAACTAATACAGGGCTCAGACTTTTAATATCCGAATAAACCATCATACCATATGTGAGCAATATTTATTCAATGCGAACTTCGATATTGAAAGTTATGCCTATAGAAACAATCCTTTCTTCCAACTAAATAAGACCGTTTTGTAATTAACGAGTTCACATTTCCGTATGAAACGTCTATCAACATTCCGTTTTATTGGCTTTGATTGCATGGATTAAAATCGACTGTGTTTCTAAGCGTGACAATATTTACGTAAAGTACGTGTAAAACATATTAAAAAAAAGTTTTCTTATAATTGGAGGACAATAAATAAATATGTTAGACAAGTGTCATGCCGATTGTATCAAATCGATGTAGACATAATCATTACCCTACATGCATGAACAAAAAATAACAACAACAATTACATATAACTCATTTTTTAGTTGCGTGCGTGTATTTAAACAATAAAATGTTATTTCACAAGCTAAATATAAAATATATATATATATATATATAAAATAAGCATTTGGCATATCATCTGGAATGTGAGCTTGAAATCGATCGTATTATTCATCTCTTTCAAATGCTATGATTAAATGTGTTTTATTATTTAATGTATTGCGTGCACTTTCATTTTATACGAAAAACGAATGTAACTGACCAATCTATCGGCTATAGTAATGCAACATTATATCAAGTTCAATGACAACCACAGACAGTGATAGTGAAATGTTTGCATGCGATGTTTTTCGCTTAATACTTATAATAAAATCAATGTCGGGGCAATTCGGTCGTGGTCTATCTATACCCTCTGGCTATAACATTATCGCCCAAATCTTGTCAACTTTTCTGTCCGTGATCATCTTCACAAACACCTAGCATAGACAATAAGTTTAAATGAAAATGATAACATGCTCAGGCGTGTGCGTTAAATATTATTTCGTGGCAACTATACACGCTTTATCCATTTGCATCATTTGTTTATCCGGTTTGAAAGTCGTTTGGTGGGTGAGACAATGTAAGATCATGTGTAAGACTATTGTAAACGCTAAACAACAAGTGTACGTATATAATTATAAGACGTTGTTTATATGTTTTAAAACGGAACGTTTTAAATTGGAACTAAAATTATATGCCTTTCACATTGCTGATGAGGTATGATGTATTGACATATGCAACAGTCAAGTTTTAATATCAATGTTTCAAAACGAATAGGATGATTGATCAAAACGCAAAATAAGGTCTTAACACTTTTAATAACAAGATTATTGGTTAACGGGTACTGCAGTACCGCAATTAACCTTAAGTTTTCGGACACATATTTTGTCTAGATACAAAGGACACATATTTTGTCTAGATACAAAACATATTCTTAAAATACAGGTGTCTGGAAATTTAAAGACACAAAACGGTGATCGAACAGTTATAGACACCCTAAAAAGGGATTGACGAGCGGAAACGAGTATGCAATGTGTATTGCAACAATTGTTTCAACAAGTAATAGCTCGTGCATCATACATGTTTAGTTGTATGTGGCCTTTTTTATTTATTTCTAATGTTTTTATCTTATTTCGATGACTTATTTAAAATTAAACCCCTTTACACAAATATTTCTATCAGTGTTTAAAAGATTATGTATGGCCGCATAGAAAGGAATTTTCTACTTTATTTCCGAGATAGTCCGAGTACTTACGGTGGGGAATTTCGTAAACAAAATCCCATAAATCTCACTTCCGGTGAAATAGTTTGAAAATGGACGAACAATTTTGTCAAAACGTGAAATAAACGCACTTTCTGGAAGATATCGTGGTAACTGCTCTTTTTGAAAGTATATATCTAACGGATATTTGTTATTTTGTTAATTAAGAAATGTTTTACAAATAATGTATTGTTAAATTGCAACAAAAGCGTTAAATATTCGACGTTACTAAGAAAGCTTTCAGTTTCATGGTTTCAGCATGATTGTATGACATCGTTCACTTTTTTGACATGATGATCAGGTAACGTTTAATTGATTGATATCAAGACAAATCACTGTGATTTTATATCTGGTGATTGTGTCAGACATAGGTTTGCCATTGGAATTATAACAAACTAACATAAAATAAAGCAAAGAATTGCAAATTTTATTATTGTGAAGTAAACCTCAGTTACCTTGGACCAACAATTCAACCATTGCTGGGCTCCAATCCATACATAAGGGATATTGGGACCCTGAGCTTGTAATATTTAACAATCATGTGTGTGTATTTGAGATTTATTTACAGGTCGTCCAGCGTCTTCTCGACTACAGATGTATCGACCTGCCCCTGTGACCCTTCAGGGGAGAGAATAAGGTCATATTATACATCATAGCACGATGGCCAATGAGACCTTAATGTGACTAGATGCTTTTTTTTTTTTTTTTTTTTTTTTTTAATGGATTATGTAGTGGTTTGCCTTTTATCAAAATGGTTTTTGCAGTATTCCTATTATCTCTAGATTATCATTATCCTTATTGGCATTAATGTTTATTCCTTAAAGTTTGTGTGTGGTTTTTGTGCTCTCCGCCCCAAGAGGTGTTAGTGGGGGTTCGAGCGGGATACAGAGGGCGCCCCGATTCCAGAGGCGCCCCTGGTTCTTTTAAGTGCCCGGTGTACAGCACCGATACACTGCACCCCCGTTTAACGTCCCTCGCGGAGGACTTGTTAGTACATAAACATAGATTAGTACAGATATTACTCTATTGCCTTGTGTCTTGGTGTAAATTCACATGGGCTCTCTCTGTTGTGCTGTTGGCTATTGTCAGGTGTTTAATGGTGTTGCAAGGGTCAGAATAGTTTTGAAGTTTAATATAGTAGAAAAGGGGCTGCGTTTGTGTGGTTGGACCGAGATGACTGATTGGTTGTTGGTGGTACAGGGAGGACAATATCTGGTTCTACACTTTCTTTCTTTGGGAGACAATTTTCACGCGCCTTTTTTTTGTTTTTGAGAGAGAGAGAGAGAGCGCGCACGTTCTTCTTCCTGTTTATATTGCTAGTGGTTACACAGATGGTTATTATATGTATTAGTGCATTTTGTTCAGGAGGGAATAGATCTGGGATGTTAATGCTGACCATCCCTCTAATTCGATCTGATCCTCATAGTGACAAGGGTAATACGTGCAGGTTAGCAATACAAGGTTTACAATTCAACGTCAAACGTAACAAGGCACAGGCATGCAAGGAAAAAACTTACACTACTCTACAAGAAAACATCACCTACGCTAAGTAGGGGAAACAACAACAACAAATACCGTCACCATTTTCTTTTTATTTTTATTTTTGTCATGTTGGGTATGTCATGTCAACGGGGCCAGAGTGCACGGATGTCATGTCAACGGAGCCAGAGTGCACGGGCGAGAGATATCTCTTCAGGCGCGCCCTCTGGCCCAGCCGACACGCTCTACTCAACATGTTTAAGTCTTGTACATATGGGAAAAATGTTAACTAATCACATTTAATTACAACAATATTTACACCTATAGGGGTTGCACTGTGGGTAAATTTGCCCACGTACGCACTTACTGCGTCTTCCGATCCTGCGTGGAAGTATGCTGTCTGTGTCCCCTACCTTCGTCGTTGTTGCTGATTACAGCTTAAGAGAAGGAAAGCGAGGGTCTCGCGGAACCCTGGGTTTTGTTACCTAGAGCGCTATTTGGTTGTAAAAGAAGGCTTAGAGCTTATCCATAGTGGTCGAAAGGGGCCAAGTGACATATGTATTGGGGGGGGGAACGTACCCTTCCGTCGTTTTAGTATTATTAGTCTTTATCTATTTATTTATTGGTGTAATTTTCCTATATATCATAAAGCGCAGACGAGGAAACCGCGAACGTTCGTTATAGACAGCTCCCTCATCTTTGCCTTGTTTATAGTTTTGTTTATTTATGTATTGACGTCAACAAGGTGTTATTGGACACTGCATTGTAATGTACTACCAATCCAAAGTACATTTGGACCCCAAATACAATTATAGGTTCTCGGCGTGCACATTACATGCAGTGTTTCTATATCTATTTATATGTTGATGCAATTTTCCTCTTGTCATAAGTCATTATTAATTGGAATCTTAAAAATTACATATATCATGGATTGTTTTACGGTACAGTTTTAGAACCAAATTAATTAATAATAGTATATAAGTTCGAGCCGGGCCCAGACGAGTGGCCATATGGACAACACCGGAGTGACCATCGTCCGAGACCCACCCGTCATTAGTACATAAAGTTGCCATTATTGATCTGAGTTTTTATTTATTTATTTTAATTTTCCTATAGGGCCGGGATAATAGGGTTAGGTTCAGTTCGGGCCCAGACGAGTGGCCATATGGTGCACACCGAAGTGACCATCGTCCGAGTCCCGCCCGTCATTAGTACATAAGATTGCTATTATTAATTTGAATAAATGAAGCAGTATATAACTGACGGTATGTGTTGTTATTTCTATCTACCGCTAATAGTCCAACGGAATATTATATTTTATCTAAGTAGCCCGTGTCGCGCAAAAATTTAAACACGTGCAGTCGCACAACAGGAGCGATTCCGCTTGGAGGCATCAACAGTGAGTCGCGATTAATGATAAGTGGGTTTTTTGTAGGCCGCTATTACCCCTGCACTTAGTTCTAGTCTCTGTTCAGCGTGTTTAGGGCATATAAAGAAAAGATGTTCAAACGTGTTATGAATGTTGCACTGGGGGCAGAGGACAGTTTTGTAATAGTCGCCGTGCAATCTAGTCACCCTTAGGCGCATGCGCGAGTAAGCCCTGTCCTCCCTTTTAATGGGACTATAGATGTTAATCTTATGGCTAGGGTTGGTTAATATCGGTAAATTATGATCGGCACAGTAAATTGACCATTTGTGATCCTGTTCATTATACCCTTTTTGGTTTATGATTGCAATTAGTTCGCGCGCGCTAGGCTTTAAATCAGAGGGTAGACCTTCATGGGAACCTATTCTGGCAAGTTGGTCAGCGTGTTCGTTACCCGGAATGCCTACGTGACTCGGGATCCATACGAATTGGAGTGATATTGTTGTTTGCTAGTTTTGTGATTCCCTTTAATGTTGCACATATAAGGTCGGGACGCGTTTTCGATGATCCTGCATTAAGTGCTTGTAAGGCGCTGAGAGAATCGGTTAATATCGCGTAGTTTGAGCGTTCGTGGGTTTCAAGTTCATTAAGCCACTTTATGGCGCTGTTTATTATAGCTAGTTCGCAAGCAAATATAGACAGTTCTTTATTGTATTTTACCTTGCACTGATGTATAATGACATTTTTGGGTTGATACACTACAAAAGCCGCGCCTGCTATTTCAAGTTCCTCATTTTTGCTACCGTCAGTGAAAATCTGGGTGTAATCCCCATATTTATCTGTTACATAGTTTTGAGCTATAGAGCCACTGTTTGGGTCGTGGTCGGATTTTTTAATTAATGTTGTTAGATGTAAGTCAATATTTGGTTTTGATAGATTTCTTAAGCTAAAGTATGTAGGTTCCTGAGTTTTAATGTCAATAGTCTCATAATATTTGCCTAGCTCGAGCACGTTCTGCGCGTACGGGAGACCACTCCTCTTTTTCCTTTTTTGGTAGGCCGGGTCTTCAGTAACACTAAGGTTAATTGGGAGGTGTGGTCCCATAGATAGCGTGCGCGCGCGGTATTTTAGTTGGTTAATTTGCCTTTGTTGACCCAGTTCTATCATTCCACATTCAGCGTGCAGCAGAACGGTGCTTGTAGATTTACGTGTACCAGTTATAATTTTAAGTGCCATATTTTGGATTACTTGTAATTTATTGAGTAATGTTTCACTGGCTGAATTGTACGCAATGCTTCCGTAGTTTATTTTTGCCCAGATAGTGGCTTTATAAATACGCATAAGGGCTTTTTTATCCGTACCCCAGTTGTTTCTTTGGATGCATTTTAGAAAGTTGAGGTCCTTTTGGCAGCGTACAACTAGTTTAAGGATGTGGTCTTTCCATGTTAAATATTTGTCAAATGTCATACCCAAAAAAGTAATGTTGTCAAGAAGCGGAAGAGGAGCACCACATAGAGTAAGTTGTGGGGGGTTAGGGGTTTTCTTAGATCGAGTTGCTTTACGTGCATTGGCCACTACTTTTTGTGCACTGGCAGGGAATAAGATTGCTTGGGTTTTTGTGGGATTTATTTGGAAGCCATACGATGCGCTCCAGTTTTCTATTGCAGTTAGGGCTTTTTGGATTTTAGTAATTGCTAGATTCGGTGATTTAGATGTGGTCCATATTGCACTATCGTCTACAAAAAGTGATAAATTGATTAGATCAGTGTTATTTTGTGAATTATGTGCCTTAATTTCTCTGTCTAGGGTGTTCATAGTCACGGAAAATAATATTGGAGATAGGACACTACCTTGGGGACAGCCGTTTATAGTCTCAACTGATTCTGATGTCGCGTCATGCAGTCTCACTTTTATTTTACGCGTTGTAAGAAAAGCTGCAAGCCAGTTGAGCATTTTACCCTCTATTCCTAACGTATTAAGTGTTTTAATGGCGTTTTCGTTCCATAGTTTATCGAATGCGGCTGTGAGGTCTAAAAATACGGCTGCTACGGTTTGACCGAGATTTTGGGCTCTTTTAATATCAGCTTCAAGGCGTACTAAATGATCTTCGCAAGAGTGGTTAGATCTACAGCCCGATTGGACTTCTGAGATTTTGTTATGTTTTTCTAGATACGCGCAGAGTCTCGGTTTTATCATTTTCTGCATTAGTTTGGTGAACGTAGAGGTTAAAGAGATCGGCCGATATGAGGCTGGAGAGTCTTTAGGCTTATTGATTTTAAGGATCGGAATTATTGTGGCCTCGTGCCATTCATCAGGAAGAGTACCTTCAGACCATGATTTATTATAAAGGGCAAGTAATTCTTGTTTCCCCGAGAGTGGAAGTTGTTTAAGTATCTTATAATGGATGTAATCGTCGCCCGGCGCGCCGTTTTTGCATGTAAGGAGAGCTGATTCGAGCTCGAACAGGCTAAAAGGAGCATTGTACTTGTGAGTTTTTTCCTCGGTAAGAGATTGTAACCAGACAGGAAATTCATTTTTTGTTTTTATTTTCTTTGCAATAAACGTTTCAGAGTATCCTTCGTCACTGCTTACTTTTTGATAATGTTGTACCAGGGCAGAAGCTTTATCAGCGTTAGATACAAGAACTTCGTTGTTAACCCGAAAGATAGGTGTATTAGTAGGGGGTCTGCCTTGCATGCGCTTAACTTGATCCCATAGATCTTTGCTAGTTGTTTTATGTGAGAGATTATTACAGAATTCGTTCCAGCTTTCTAATTTTGCCTTTTTTAATACTTGTTTAGCACTTTTGCGGGCTTCCCTATATTTGTCATACTTAGGTCCGGTTCTGATTCGGATACATTTTCTCCTACATTTTTCACGATATTTAATGGCGTCTGTGCATTCTTGATTCCACCATGGTACAGACCGTTTGAGTTTTTTAGGTGTTTTGCTTACAGGGATTGAGTTATCAAGCGCAGTTTTAAGTTTTGTTATATAGGATTTAAAGTAAGAGTTGGTGTCAGTATTATCTACATTAGGAAGGAACTCATTATTACACTGAGTTTTAAAGTTGTTCCATTGTTCAGGTGTGGCTTTGTGTATTTTCCATTTGTGTTGTGTGGACGGAAGGGTATTCTCTATTCTTGTCTTAATGTTTATTATGATTGGAAGATGGTCACTTCCAAACGAGTCGTCAATGACATTGAAATCGCTTATAGCTTGAAGATGGGCTGAGGTAAGAGCTAGATCGATCGCGCTGTCGGGTTGATCTTCGCGATCAGACAATCTCGTTATTTGACCGTCGTTAAGGAAGTTTATGCTGTTATTGTTAATTAATTTTAGGAGATTTTCAGAGTTATCGTCGCATCGTGGATCACCCTCGGGGTTCCAGCAGGGGTGTTTTAGATTGAAATCGCCAACAATAATATTATTCTTTCTATGTTCAACTGAATGGAAAATTTTTGCATAATTTTTACACGTATTATCTTTAGTTTGAGCATATACGCATTGAATGCGGAATGATTGGTGCTTAGTCAAGTACAGTGTGAGGGCACACGATTCAATAGGGCAATCTTGATCAATGTTTATTTTAGTAAATGAAAGGCCCGATTTTACATATATTGCTACCCCAGTGCCTATAAGTTTTTCTCTTTGTTCACCTCGCACAGGTTCTTGATATCCTTTTAAATGAACTTGTCTGTGATTACTTTTGTAGTTCGTTTCCTGGAGACATACTACATGCACTTCGTTGTTATCTTTAACAATCATGTTCAAAATGCATGCTTATATAAACACATTTGTTGTTGAAAGTATATAAATACCGTTATTTACCCATGACCACTTGGTGTAAACACGGACTCTAGATTACACGTGACTTCCCTTCATCCGCGACGTAATTAAGCCTTTAGCGACTCAGATTTTCGCAGGTGTATTTGCCGGATGCATCTGCCAACATTGACAGCGAAAAGGTTTGAACTGTTTCGCATTATAACAAGTATATAGAGCCGCACAATACACATTCTAGTCCAAATCTGTAGACGCTTATTTTCAAACATGGCTTCCCATAACGATAAGTACTACAGCAAAAAAAAAAAAAAAAAAAAGAGATGCAAAAGGATGTTCGACGAAAACGTCGATGTTTGCGAAAATCGCTGAATCTTCTACTCCCTCTAGTAACCCCGAACAAGCAGTGCAAGCAAGTGAAATACCCATGGCTGTTCCATTGTCCGACTCGGTCGATAATTCTTCTTCGGAGCCTAGTAAGAAAGTTGTTGTTCAGTCTCCAAGTTCAAGTTCATCAAATGCAAAAGACAGAAAGCAAAGAAAAATCATGCTGTGACTTGTGTGACTTACTTACCTGTTACCAGTGTTTGTTTTTGAAGACAAAATAACAAATAAAAATATGTTTTTTTGGTAAAACCACTAACTTATTTAAGCATGATAAAATTCCCAAATTGACCGTTTCATCGACTCGAAAATTCCCAAAATGGACAATTTTGTCGATAAAAATTCCCAATTTGGTCAGACTCCTTTTCCCAAAATAGGCAGAAAAACCCCTGACGTAACGTAGTTTTCAGATATATAAATATATATTTAGTTTTTCTTCTGATTTCGGCAGCCCGGCGAGTTATTACTTAAACTTTTGCAAATATCATACCCAGTGTCCGACAAATTTCTTATTTTTCAGGTAGCCCACTGGGCTACCAATAAAAATATTTGGTAGCCCATAAAATTTTCCTACAAAATTATAAGAGGCAGGTTTTCATCTTTATTTTATTTCTTCATTTACATATACATAATATGTATACATACATATACATAAAACAGCAAGTAGTCTGATGTACACAGTCAATATCGTAAATTAATGTTACAGTAGCTACAGTCACCGTGTACTTTAATGTAAATGTACCAAAGAAAATCATATGCTACATGTAGATATTACATGTATGTGCACATGTATGTGTACTTAAATTCGGACAGCACGTTAAGTCGTAAACGTAAAGATGATCAATACGATTGACTCGTATGGTGTTAATCAACGGTCATGATTGGGAGCTTATTTCATCATATCTTTAAATAGAACCATATGCCGAAATTCATTTGACACTTTAGAAAATTTCAAACGTTTGTGTTTATGACTCTTATCGTCTATATTTTTACAACAACAACAACAACATATTACCCACCCATAATTTGGTTTTAAAAATACAAATCGGGCATATATGGGATTATTAATCAACAGTCGATTAATCCAATTATTAACTGACAATGCAAACTAATTAGCAGGTGTTAACCGCGTTCACAAAGTTGTCATTAATATTTATTTTCGGTTTCATTACCGTTTTGAAGAATCCGCTATTGTTTTGATTTATTTAATATTTGGCGTCCTTGGATATTTAACGACATCAAAAACGTTGTCGCTATAACTCATTGTTGCGGTAAACAAAGAATTCCAAACTGCGAAATTATGTTGCATCATGTGCGCCAACTATCCAACCCGCTCTCATTATATTATTAGCAGACGACAAATGTTGATTCTGATTGGATGATTAAAATACACTGTTACTGTTTAAGACATTACCGCAAGTGATCGGTGACTGATTAGATAATTGATTGCACTTTGTTATCGGATTATAAGCAATACACAGTGTACAAACACATGGTCAGCGTGTTTATTCTACGTATGTCTGTCAATAAACCGGGCTACCGCTCTTATAGATTTATAGTAGCCCGGCGGGCGTCAGCTGGAAAATTTCAGTAGCCCGATGACAAATTTCGGTAGCCCCCGGGCTCCGGGCAATGGATTTGTCGGACACTGCATACCGTTTTGGAGTTTTAGAATCTAGATTTACGGTTGACATGTTCGTACTTTATACCGATTTGTAGCGTTTATATTTGGAGTTCAGTTTTAAAAATAACATCTTGCTTAGGAGAATAGAATTCTGTATATGATAGGAAAAAAAATGGTTTAAAAATGAAAGCAAGTAAGGAATGAAGGCGGAAAAAAGTAGCGCGCGGTCCTAACGAACCGAACTGATGCTAAGGTCTTGGCGATTATGCTTTTGTTTAGATACCGGCCATTGAATTTCCTTTGCCATGGTTATATTATATTTTTTATGGAATATATTGAAATATTTTGTTCTAGAGACATATCAATAAAGCTAGGTATTAATGAAGCTTAATGAATTAACGATTTCAGCTCTTGATTATAACAAAGAATAGGTGTTAATTTTATGAGGAAACAGCGTATATAGCGGACCCTCTTGATATTTTTCGGCTTTGCATACTTCAAATATAATGGGTGTCAAAACATTCATCGTTTGTTGTTTATTATCAAAAAGGTAATTATGTAAAATTATATGAAACTAAGGTTATAAACCATAAATTATCAATTAATTAAAATTATTTTCAAAGATTCTTGAAAATCACGGTCAACTGTCTATGCATGTATATTGAATTATCTTTATAAGTTATCAGAGTTATAAATATATAGAATTCTAAATTATTAGTGCTGCAACAATACGCCAAAACCATATTGCAATATATTGTCAGTTCAAAATCCCGTATTGCAATATATCGCAATATATTGCTAACTTGTACCAAAATTATAACTTGCCAATTACCCGATAATCCCATAAATTCCAATTTTAAAGCAAATTCTGGTAAATATTTACTATAAATGTGCTCAAGAATAATAAGACACACAAACATTCGCAAATTTTCTTAAGTATCATGTACATTTTTGCAATTGTTACTATTTAAAGATGTGATGAATTAACGTCCAACCGGGGCGTTTTTCCCACTGAACACGCGTAATTCAGCTGACGTGATGTTCCCGTTTTTATACAACACAAAATACACCCATACTTTCCATGCGACGTTCTACATGTCTGTATTATTTTCACGCGCTTTTTATTGAGACAAAGGATAAAGCACTTTTTATTTGACGCTATAATTTTTTATTGTCGCGTTAGCATTAAAATTTGGAAGCGTGTTTCTCGAAATTCGGATTACAAATAATGCTCAAATCAGAATCGAACGAAACATTAACAGCTGTGCGCAATTAATTCAACGATAATCTGTTCAAAAGCATCGAATGAATGCTCTCATGTAACAACGCTACTCCGTATAATACACTTTTTAGAATGCTATTTTTACGTAAAAAATAATTTACACTGCTTTGTTTTGTTTATCTTTTTATCATTATTTCGGGTGGCTTTTTTGAACGAAATGTGAATGAATTTTTGTACCGGTATGATGAAAATCATATCGCAATACAATATGCGGATTGCGTATTGCGATATATACCGATATACCGGTATATTGTTGCAGCCCTATAAATTATAACTCTGTATTATTTGTATTATACGGAAAGATTATTTAACCCCGTTGTGGTCAGATGAGAATGCTGTTTTTAATCATATTGTTCCGTACACTACCATACACTCTTTATAGGACTACGAATGACGGAGTTTTTACCGGTACCCGCTAAATACGTTAAATGTTATGTATTAGATTTTTTAAATGTTTAACATGTACATGAATAAGTATTAAGGACTTATAATTATTATGATTAAGCTGGCTAACATCTATATAGTATGTAGTTTATGGCAATCTGTATGGGCAGATGACTATAAATGTTTTCAATACGCTACATATCTTATAAATGCAAAATTGAGTATTTGGCGTTACATTACTCCAAGAAATGACCACTAATACCACGAGAAGACATGGAGGTATCATAAAAAGTGTAAACCCCACCAGACATTGCCACCTGTGGTTAGGGACCAATATACAAGTATAGGTCCCTGCTGTGGCGTATGACACCATAGTGTTAGTTATTTAGTATTGGTCGGCACAGTATCTGATCATAACGAGATAATTGGTTTGTGCTGAACACAGGGGCAATAAAACCACAGATCTATCAATAAACAAGATTATTGAGATATCTTTTATTGAACACCGTGATAAAAATGCTCAAACCACGGACTCTAGATTACATGGATAAGAAACATGGCAACATTCTCAGAATCATCACTGCTATATGTGTAATCACCTAACAATTCGTCTACAAATAATGTATATATATTTGAGTTGAAGACGATGTACTGTTGTATAAGTCTGAATAAACTATCTGTCTGCCTGTCTAAATCTAAGCCTTCATCGTCCAAGTGAAAAAAAATCTGATTTTGAATAGTTTGACATGATGCCCTGATGTCAAAATGCGAAATGACCCGCGTAACACCGACCGTGATTTTCAAGAATCTTTAATAAATTGATAATTTAAGGTAAATAACATTTCATATAATTATACATAATTACCTCGTTGATAATAAACAGCATACGATGAATGTTTTTGACACCCATTTTATTTCAAGTATGCATGCAAAGCCGAATAATATCGAGAGGGTCCGCTATATACGCTGTTTCATCATAAATTTAACACCCTTTCTGTGTTATAAACAAGAGCTGAAATCGTTAATTTATTAAGATTCATTTATAATAAGCTTTATTGATATGTTTCGTGAACAAAATACTACAATATATTCCATAAAAAATATAATAAGATGGCAAAGGAAATTCAATGCAGTGCCCGACAAATTTCTTATTTTTCAGGTAGCCCACTGGGCTACCTATAAAAATATTTGGTAGCCCAAACAAAATTTATACAAAATGATAAGAGGCAGGCTTTCATCTTAATTTTATTTCTTCATTTACATATACATCATATGTATACATCAGGGATCATATTTTTTCGGTTTTGTCGGTCCTAGACCGATTGGGGTCATGAAAGACCGATTGAAAATCCCAAACAGTCGGTCCGATTCTGTTTGCTATTAAAATGCCCATGTCGTGAAATTGATTACACAGTGTACATGCTAACACACCCTAAAGACATTCTTATCTCGATTAGGTGTGATAACCATTGGCTGCTTCTTCTTCTTCAAAGTCTTGACGATCCTAGTGGATCAACCGAGTTGTAGCACCCGTCAGGCTTTTTAGTTATGAGTAAATTCCCAGCACTATTCCCAGAACAAACACTCTTTGAAATTGTATTAAGCGGACGCGGGGATGCAGCACCTTTCGACAACTCGAAAATTTTAAAGCGTTTCGTATGCAATGTAAAAAATAGACGCCGGCATTGAAAATCAATTTTGTGAAGTCTCTGGCATTCTACTTTGGAAAGTTTGTGCTTTTTGTAAAGAACAGTACAATCAATGAGAGCAGTTACTTTCTGATCTTGTGTGTACGATTGCCACAGACATGGGAAGGATTTTTCAATCTCACTCTCTATGTCACGGAAGATAGGATCTCGTACCGCAGACAAGCCAGAACATTCAAGGACCATGTGTTGAAGTGTCTCAGGAGACTTGTAGCACACTCTGCATGTGTCATCTACCTTGTTTTTACTAAAGGATGCCCGGTCACTCTGCAAAATGTACTTGCCACACATAAACTTGAGTTTCAGTAATTGCCGGTTCGCATCGTATGTAGAGACCGCCTGTTGTTGTAGAAGAGGGTGTGGTTTTCTTGGCTTAACCATGTTCATGTTAAGATTTTGCAAAGTTTTCATTGTTTTTGATTCAGCAATTGTCTGTTGTAACCATATATTGTCTATTGTCCTGTTAACTGTTCTCTTCCAGTGTTCCTTCTCTGTTGGAGACTCGAGCAAATCTTCTGGATCGCCAAGTTCATACAGCCAGAATAACTTACGGATGTCTACAAACCAACTAGCGCTTTTGTTGCTCTTTATAGTCAACTGTCTAACAGCTATACGACGTTCCACTGCACTTTCACTTTGTAGACACACATTGTTATACATGATTAAAGCTCTCTTGTGTATTTGAATTTTTACTGGAAGGAGACCACTTATTGAGTAGATTGCAATGTCAGGTGTACTACTAGGTAACACAAGTAGTTGTATTCGTTTTTGAAAAATTTCGAGCTTATCAATTTGCGTCTTTTTAGGTAAAATAATTTCTAGTCCACAGTCATTGAAATTCAGATTTAAATCTACAAGCAAGTCGGGCTAGTATTATGGGAATTTGAACAAGCCCGAGTCAGATTTTACTAGCCCAAACATTTTTGTTAAAAATGCAGATAAACATAACATAAAACATCCAAAGAAGCATTCATTTATTCAATCTTTAGAATACAATACAAATCTCTTATTAATCTCATTAGCTTCCTCGTCATCTGAGCCAGCCTCTTTCGCATCCTGAAATAAGAAGAAATTAATTTCACACACGGATTTCAATCAAATCACAATTATAAATATATACATAAAGTTTAGGTAAAAAATTAGCAGAAATGTATCCCATATATCCATGTGAAAGAGAGAGCAAACCTGAACCACCAGAAAATATATAAGCAATTAAGTGCCAGGTTATTCTACAAACAGCCAGTTGACAAATGCGTTACTCACAGTTTCCTCAGATTCGCATTCCTCAACGACGTACTTGAATGACAACTGTTCGGCCATTACTCTCTGTGTCCCGAACGCAACGCAAAACATTTATTTTACATAATAGTTATCCGGGAACCACAAAACCATGCGCTTTATGCGCAGTAATCCAATTATCGGCTGATTGCCCAGCACATGTGTGCAGTGTGTTAAAACATAAGCGGCTCAAAACTTTGTTTACAAATATTGAAAATGAAAGTGGATCTCGTTTTCTGTTTAATGAATTGTACAAGCACGTCGGGCTTGTAATAGTGGATTTGCTACAAGCCCGAAAGAAAAAATACTAGTTTTTTGCTGTCGGACTAGTGCGAATTTCGACGACTGAGTCCATATAACAGAATGGCAATGATATGCATTTTCAAAATATGTAGAATTGATGGGACGTCCAAACCACCAGCACCATAGAAACCTGACGACATAAAGCTATATACTGTTCGTCGTGCTTTTTGAATATTGTTATCAACATTTTGTTGTGATGTAGAGCTGATAGTGTGAGAACGTTTCAAACCTAGATGAGTACAAATATCAGCGTTTGTAATTTTATTTCCATATATTTCAAAATCTTCTTCAACTATTTCTTTTCTAGAACTTGTAACCACTTTGAGAGCCTCCGTCTTTTTAGGCTATAAATTATATCTTTCGTAGTTGGCAAATGTCTCGGCCATACTTATAAGAACTGATGTTTCTCCTGGTTTTTCAGAATTCAATGTAACATCATCTGCACATGCACTAGTGTTGCACCTAACAATCACCTACAGTCTCGAAACCGGTCAGGACTGATTTATTGCGCGTCAGACCAAGAATCAAAAACTTGTGAACAGCGGATTAAAGACGCATCCGAAAAGACGCGTCTGAATGCACGCGCTGTAACTAAACAAAACATGCCGATACATTTTCCACTAGCGTAATTATCCGGTTATATTTAGGTCATAATGCACCAAATAGTTTCCCTATATAATTCAATGTAAAAGCGACAACTTTGAGCGAAAATAAATGCAACATTTTGCACATAGAGACCCCCATAACCATACCTTTTCTTAAAGGCCATTCTAAGCGGAATCGATTTATGCAATAAAAAAGATATGTCATGTACAAAGCAAGAAAGAACTTGACACAAATCAAAATCGACTGTTTTTGCAACTTTTTTTTCGGCCGTTTCTTAGTGAAATGTAACCTTTTCTACTGCAATGGTTTACTTTAGTCTTCAAGTGTATCATATTTCAGGGATTCAGTTGTGAACACCTATTCATGCCCTACCATTATCTCCGCAAGATAACACCCGAATAATGGTAAAAAGTGTAAAACATGCCTTCCTGTCAACTATGATATTTTTTTAGAGAGTACAGCCCTACATGAAGCGATCATTTAGTGTATTGTAACCCATAAGACAATGTTTACTGTTAACATCGTGAAAAATAAGCACTTCTCGATACTTATAAACCTATTTTCTATGTGCATGCCAATATTCAGACCGATCTTTCACGTAGAAATGCTTGAAAATGCATTTTATTATAACGCCTGATAAGCCATGTGGCTTTCGCGTTCGGAGCTTTGATTTAGAACGGGCGTTCAGGCGCAAAACGATTACCCTAAATAATTACAATCGGTCAAAATTCTGGAATATTGTTACAAGCTATGTAGAAAAAGAAGTACACAAATATTAAAACGTGTTCATGAGCTCTTTCAGCACAAATTGTTGCGATTTGAGATGCTCAAGACGAGTTTTTGTACGTTTTTTTTCTTATTTTCCTCTGAAAACGTATTTTTTTCTTAAAAACTCACGATGCTCCTTAAATTCGCGAAACAAACGCATTTATTCCGTGAAATTTGCCAAAACGCGTCATATCCCACTAAAAAATGATGATTTTCTGTAAATACAGCTCCTTTGTGACTAGGCCTGGTTTTGCGTTTAGGTCATAATACACCAAATAGTTTCCCTATATAATTCAATGTAAAAGCGACAACTTTGAGCGAAAATAAATGCAACATTTTGCACATAGAGACCCCCATAACCATACCTTTTCTTAAAGGCCATTCTAAGCGGAATCGATTTATGCAATAAAAAAGATATGCCATGTACAAAGCAAGAAAGAACTTGACACAAATCAAAATCGACTGTTTTTGCAACTTTTTTTTCGGCCGTTTCTTAGTGAAATGTAACCTTTTCAACTGCAATGGTTTACTTTAGTCTTCAAGTGTATCATATTTCAGGGATTCAGTTGTGAACACCTATTCATGCCCTACCATTATCTCCGCAAGATAACACCCGAATAATGGTAAAAAGTGTAAAACATGCCTTCCTGTCAACTATGATATTTTTTTAGAGAGTACAGCCCTACATGAAGCGATCATTTAGTGTATTGTAACCTATAAGACAACGTTTACTGTTAACATCGCGAAAAATAAGCACTTCTCGATACTTATAAACCTATTTTCTATGTGCATGCCAATATTCAGACCGATATTTCACGTAGAAATGCTTGAAAATGCATTTTATTATAACGCCTGATAAGCCATGTGGCTTTCGCGTTCGGAGCTTTGATTTAGAACGGGCGTTCAGGCGCAAAACGATTACCCTAAATAATTACAATCGGTCAAAATAATGGAATATTGTTACAAGCTATGTAGAAAAAGAAGTACACAAATATTAAAACGTGTTCATGAGCTCTTTCAGCACAAATTGTTGCGATTTGAGATGCTCAAGACGAGTTTTTGTACGTTTTTTTTCTTATTTTCCTCTGAAAACGTATTTTTTTCTTAAAAACTCACGATGCTCCTTAAATTCGCGAAACAAACGCATTTATTCCGTGAAATTTGCCAAAACGCGTCATATCCCACTAAAAAATGATGATTTTCTGTAAATACAGCTCCTTTGTGACTAGGCCTGGTTTTGCGTTTAGGTCATAATACACCAAATAGTTTCCCTATATAATTCAATGTAAAAGCGACAACTTTGAGCGAAAATAAATGCAACATTTTGCACATAGAGACCCCCATAACCATACCTTTTCTTAAAGGCCATTCTAAGCGGAATCGATTTATGCAATAAAAAAGATATGCCATGTACAAAGCAAGAAAGAACATGACACAAATCAAAATCGACTGTTTTTGCAACTTTTTTTTTCGGCCGTTTCTTAGTGAAATGTAACCTTTTCTACTGCAATGGTTTACTTTAGTCTTCAAGTGTATCATATTTCAGGGATTCAGTTGTGAACACCTATTCATGCCCTACCATTATCTCCGCAAGATAACACCCGAATAATGGTAAAAAGTGTAAAACATGCCTTCCTGTCAACTATGATATTTTTTTAGAGAGTACAGCCCTACATGAAGCGATCATTTAGTGTATTGTAACCTATAAGACAACGTTTACTGTTAACATCGCGAAAAATAAGCACTTCTCGATACTTATAAACCTATTTTCTATGTGCATGCCAATATTCAGACCGATATTTCACGTAGAAATGCTTGAAAATGCATTTTATTATAACGCCTGATAAGCCATGTGGCTTTCGCGTTCGGAGCTTTGATTTAGAACGGGCGTTCAGGCGCAAAACGATTACCCTAAATAATTACAATCGGTCAAAATAATGGAATATTGTTACAAGCTATGTAGAAAAAGAAGTACACAAATATTAAAACGTGTTCATGAGCTCTTTCAGCACAAATTGTTGCGATTTGAGATGCTCAAGACGAGTTTTTGTACGTTTTTTTTTCTTATTTTCCTCTGAAAACGTATTTTTTTCTTAAAAACTCACGATGCTCCTTAAATTCGCGAAACGAACGCATTTATTCCGTGAAATTTGCCAAAACGCGTCATATCCCACTAAAAAATGATGATTTTCTGTAAATACAGCTCCTTTGTGACTAGGCCTGGTTTTGCGTTTAGGTCATAATACACCAAATAGTTTCCCTATATAATTCAATGTAAAAGCGACAACTTTGAGCGAAAATAAATGCAACATTTTGCACATAGAGACCCCCATAACCATACCTTTTCTTAAAGGCCATTCTAAGCGGAATCGATTTATGCAATAAAAAAGATATGTCATGTACAAAGCAAGAAAGAACTTGACACAAATCAAAATCGACTGTTTTTGCAACTTTTTTTTTCGGCCGTTTCTTAGTGAAATGTAACCTTTTCTACTGCAATGGTTTACTTTAGTCTTCAAGTGTATCATATTTCAGGGATTCAGTTGTGAACACCTATTCATGCCCTACCATTATCTCCGCAAGATAACACCCGAATAATGGTAAAAAGTGTAAAACATGCCTTCCTGTCAACTATGATATTTTTTTAGAGAGTACAGCCCTACATGAAGCGATCATTTAGTGTATTGTAACCTATAAGACAACGTTTACTGTTAACATCGCGAAAAATAAGCACTTCTCGATACTTATAAACCTATTTTCTATGTGCATGCCAATATTCAGACCGATCTTTCACGTAGAAATGCTTGGAAATGCATTTTATTATAACGCCTGATAAGCCATGTGGCTTTCGCGTTCGGAGCTTTGATTTAGAACGGCGTTCAGGCGCAAAACGATTACCCTAAATAATTACAATCGGTCAAAATACTGGAATATTGTTACAAGCTATGTAGAAAAAGAAGTACACAAATATTAAAACGTGTTCATGAGCTCTTTCAGCACAAATTGTTGTGATTTGAGATGCTCAAGACGAGTTTTTGTTGTTTTTTTTTCTTATTTTCCTCTGAAAACGTATTTTTTTCTTAAAAACTCACGATGCTCCTTAAATTCGCGAAACAAACGCATTTATTCCGTGAAATTTGCCAAAACGCGTCATATCCCACTAAAAAATGATGATTTTCTGTAAATACAGCTCCTTTGTGACTAGGCCTGGTTTTGCGTTTAGGTCATAATACACCAAATAGTTTCCCTATATAATTCAATGTAAAAGCGACAACTTTGAGCGAAAATAAATGCAACATTTTGCACATAGAGACCCCCATAACCATACCTTTTCTTAAAGGCCATTCTAAGCGGAATCGATTTATGCAATAAAAAAGATATGTCATATACAAAGCAAGAAAGAACTTGACACAAATCAAAATCGACTGTTTTTGCAACTTTTTTTTTTCGGCCGTTTCTTAGTGAAATGTAACCTTTTCTACTGCAATGGTTTACTTTAGTCTTCAAGTGTATCATATTTCAGGGATTCAGTTGTGAACACCTATTCATGCCCTACCATTATCTCCGCAAGATAACACCCGAATAATGGTAAAAAGTGTAAAACATGCCTTCCTGTCAACTATGATATTTTTTTAGAGAGTACAGCCCTACATAAAGCGATCATTTAGTGTATTGTAACCTATAAGACGTTTACTGTTAACATCGCGAAAAATAAGCACTTCTCGATACTTATAAACCTATTTTCTATGTGCATGCCAATATTCAGACCGATCTTTCACGTAGAAATGCTTGAAAATGCATTTTATTATAACGCCTGATAAGCCATGTGGCTTTCGCGTTCGGAGCTTTGATTTAGAACGGGCGTTCAGGCGCAAAACGATTACCCTAAATAATTACAATCGGTCAAAATACTGGAATATTGTTACAAGCTATGTAGAAAAAGAAGTACACAAATATTAAAACGTGTTCATGAGCTCTTTCAGCACAAATTGTTGCGATTTGAGATGCTCAAGACAAGTTTTTGTACGTTTTTTTTCTTATTTTCCTGTGAAAACGTATTTTTTTCTTAAAAACTCACGATGCTCCTTAAATTCGCGAAACAAACGCATTTATTCCGTGAAATTTGCCAAAACGCGTCATATCCCACTAAAAAATGATGATTTTCTGTAAATACAGCTCCTTTGTGACTAGGCCTGGTTTTGCGTTTAGGTCATATTACACCAAATAGTTTCCCTATATAATTCAACGTAAAAGCGACAACTTTGAGCGAAAATAAATGCAACATTTTGCACATAGAGACCCCCATAACCATACCTTTTCTTAAAGGCCATTCTTAGCGGAATCGATTTATGCAATAAAAAAGATATGTCATGTACAAAGCAAGAAAGAACTTGACACAAATCAAAATCCACTGTTTTTGCAACTTTTTTTTCCGGCCGTTTCTTAGTGAAATGTAACCTTTTCTACTGCAATGGTTTACTTTAGTCTTCAAGTGTATCATATTTCAGGGATTCAGTTGTGAACACCTATTCATGCCCTACCATTATCTCCGCAAGATAACACCCGAATAATGGTAAAAAGTGTAAAACATGCCTTCCTGTCAACTATGATATTTTTTTAGAGAGTACAGCCCTACATGATCATTTAGTGTATTGTAACCTTTATGATATGTGCACAATGCGCACACCGACGCACGTGTAACGTTTCTGTTCAACGTCAATGACGTTATGAAGTTAACAACTGTCAAATCTTTTCCACATAATCACCTCCAACGCGAATGCACTTTATGTGTCGGGAAATCCACTTGTCAAAAGTGTCTCTATACCAGTCAGCGTCAAAAGGCGACACGATTCGCTTTGCTGCAACTGTAAGTTCCTGTTTACTTGCAAAGCAAATACGGGAAGACGCGGAAGTCCATAGGGGCCAAATCCGGGCTGTAAGGAGGACTTAGGCGCTGTAAATTGTAATTTGCCGTAAATTCTGTTTATCAACGACATTTAAACCAAATTTAAATTCGCGCAACGCTCATACTTATAATAAAATACACGCGTGCGCCGCATGTCGTTACTGAGGTCTCTATGGCAACGCGTTTCAAACGCGCTTTATGGAATTAATGCATTTTTAGCTTATATATAAAATCCGTGATAATTGGTTTGTATAATATGTTAATTTCATTGACTTTTACATGCAAACTAATAAGTTATAGCGAAAATCCACGAACTTTGGAACACCCCTCGTAGTTTAACGGTTTATAATACTAAGACGAATGTTTCGGTTATTGTAGGAAAATATGTACGTCACTATCGGCTCGGGGCGCTAATTTGTCTTTGCTGCATTTTATGAAATTCGGCTTTAATGTATAATTTGTCTTGCCTATTTTGTGTTATTGTAACATATTTTATCAATATATTACAATTAAACAAATATAAAAAATCGTATATACCCGCTTTAAGAAAAGGTATGGTTATGGGGGTCTCTATGTGCAAAATGTTGCATTTATTTTCGCTCAAAGTTGTCGTTTTTACATTGAATTATATAGGAAAACTATTTAGTGTATTATGACCATATGAATGAAAGTCACGGATCTGATCGACAGAACAGCCGAAAGTTATTTTTATGGGCGGAACTTCACATAAAATAGTACGCAAGAAAAATAATATACATTGATTAAATCTTTAGTAAAACCGTGTTAGAATCGAAATAATTTGTGTACTTTATACTTTGTTGTTGAATAACTCACGACCGGAAAATTAGATGCGTGGTTTCAAATGCTTCGCTCTCGTGATTAAATCCCTATGCATCTTACTCCTATAATATGCATCTAAACTATCGGCCGTGGGTTATTTGACAACAAATTATTTATTAAATATTTGGTTGTTGTTGTCAGTAGCCAACCTACGCACAGACATTTGTTTGGTTCAGTGCATGTTTGTAAGCTAATATCGAGTCGACAACAATTAAATACGGTATAGACTTACACAGATTAATAATATTGACAACGATGAAAAAAGTCTGATAAAACAGCACACGAAACAACAATGAAATACCAAATGATAAAACCAGTTGAGAAAACTCGTTCCGTTTAAAAAAATGCCTAAGGAAATTTTACTTGTACATGTATTATACCACCTTCATAAATGGCAAAATCAATGGTATATATTTTAACGTAATTTGTCATGATTTCGGATATACATTTTCGGATACTTTTCCCCATTTATAATCGGACCGATTGATGTTGCGGGAAAATATGATCCCTGGTATACATACATATACATAATACAGCAAGTAATCTGATGTACAGAGTCAATATCATTAATTAATGTTACAGTACAGGCACCGTGTACTTAAATGTAAATGTACCAAAGAAAATCATATACTACATGTAAATATTACATGTATGTGCACTTGTATGTGTACTTAAATTCGGACAGCACGTTAAGTTGGAAACGTAAACAAAGGGTTTAGATGATCAATACGATTGACTCGTATGGTGTTATTCAATGCAATTGCCCTTTTTAACAACAAATACCGAGTTTCAATTAATCAAGAGTATTAAATCTTTTATTTACTTGTGTCCGACTTTAAGTACTGTCCAAATTTACGTATTGCATCCGTATGTTACGACACTTGTTTGCAGTCAGTATACAATACAATAATTGTTTCAATAATGAAAGAACTGATACAGTGTAACGGTAACGATACAGCGTGTTTACATTATAGTTTATGTAGAGGAAATGTCAATGCCAAATAATTCGCGAGATACCCTGGTACTTTAGTTGAAATTCACAACGAAACATTTAATGGAAATTAAATGATCTCAATGTTGTACCCGCTACGAAATGTTTATTTTCAAATAAATCGGGGACCTATACAAACAAAAAAATGTTTGTATAGGTCCCTGAATAAATACACCCATGCACGCTTTTTATCTGGTCAAAGAAATTCATTTATTAAATGTTGAATTTTGTAACCTAAAATAGCTATGCACAAGGCGTGCATACCGTGGCAGGTGATTTACGCATGTTGCAATTGAACGGTTCTGATTGGGAGCTTATTACATCATATCTTTAAATAGAACCATATGCCGAAATTCATTTGACACTTGAGAAAATTTCAAATGTTTGTGTTTATGACTCTTATCGTCTATATATCCCAACCATAATTTGGTTTAAAATATATAAATTGTGCATTTATGGGATTATTGATTACCGGTCGATTAATCCAATTATTAATTGACAATGCAAACTAATTAGCAGGTGTTTACCGCGTTCACACCGTTGTTATTAATATTCATTTTCGGTTTTGTTACCGTTTTAAAGAATCCGCTATTGTTTTGATTTATTTAATGTTCGGCGTCCTTGGATATTTAACGACATCAAAAATGTTGTCGCTTTTACTCATTGTTGCGGTTAACAAAGAATTCCAAACTGCGAAATGATGTTGCATCATGTGCGCCAACTATCCAACCAGCTTTCATTACATTATTACGAGACGACAAATGTTGATTCTGATTGGATGATTAAAATACATTAAAAATACACTGTATCTGTTTACGACATTACCGCAAGTGATCGGTGACTGATTAGATAATTGATTGTACTTTGTTATCGGATTATAAGCAATAAACAGTGTAGAAACACATGGTCAGCGTGTTTATTCTACGTATGTCTGTCAATAAAACGGGCTACCGCTCTTATAGATTTATAGTAGCCCGGCAGGCGTCAGCTGGAAAAATTCAGTAGCCCGATGAAATATTTCGGTAGCCCCCGGGCTCCGGGCAATGGATTTGTCGGACACTGCAATGGCCGGTTTCTAAACAAAAGCATAATCGCCAAGACCGTAGCATCAGTTCAGTGCGTTAGGAACGCGCGCTACATTTTCCCGCCTTCATTCCTTAATTACTTTCGTTTTTAAACAATTTTCTATCGTATACAGAATTCTATTCTCCGAAGCAAGATGTAATTTTTAAAACTGAACTCCAAATATAAACGCTACAAATTGGTATTAAGTATGAACATGTAAACCGTAAATCTAGATTCTATAACTCCAAAACGGTATGATATTTGCAAAAGTTAAAGTTATAACTCGCCTGGATGTCGAAATCAGAAGAAAAACTTAATATATATTTATATATCTGTTTACTACGTAACGTAACTTTCTAATGAGATATAATTTGTCAAAATCGGCCGAGAAATGAAACTATAATTTAACAAAAGACATGAGTGGGTACATCAAAATGTATAACCTCGGTGCTTCTCTGTACGCTAATTGTAAAAGATCGATAGCCACAACACGTTAAAACACGCGGTGGTAAAACATAAAATGTGTATTTCTTGTGTTTAACTCGCTATAAATCCATTAATAACAACGGGAATATACTTAAAGTTATATTTTTTTGAAAGAGGAATTAATAAGCAACAAGATAACGTATGAACCAATAAAATCGGATGAATAGTATTTGCATAAGATTTAATTTACTACAGTAAGGGTCAAATACTCGATTCATCTCCTATCAATATACACTCCGTGGTGTAAATAATTTTAAATTAACACTCAATTGGGCACCTTTTTACAATTTTCACCCCTTAACCAATGGGCTCCGGCATAAGATCTTCTTTTTAAAAGGAGTGCTGAAGATATGATTTGTACAGGTGTCATTTTAGCATGTATTTTTCTGTCAGAACTCAGTTCAAAGATTTATCAATAAATCAAGATTTTATTAACCTGAGTTCCTTTCCACTCTCTTGGCCCTAAAGATTTCAGTCGTATGATTAAATTTACCAAAACATTAGCTCATCAGTCATGGCCATAAATATTTACACTTTTCTTCTTAGCAGTTGTTGATTGATTTGTGAATAAATAAAATTAATATCGCATTTATAGTTATACTAAGGAATCCCATTTCCGGTTTTTATAAGAATTTTACAATAAAAGCAAACTGAGACTTGTTTGGTCATAAAAAAATATATAAAGAGTCTTTGCGATGTTAAATGATCATAAATCATCAGTACCAGTGCATATCAGCTAGGATTTGAAAGGGCAGGGGCAGGGGTTTTTTGGCCCGATTTTATAGCCGAAATTCGGCTATATTCCCAATTGCAAAAAGTATACTTTTTTCCCAAAATTTGCTTACAAATTCCCAACTGGGGAAAAAACGCTAATGACATCGGCTGTTTCGCTTTTTAACAAATCTTAGTCCGATCCGGTTCTGTACTGGTTTTAGACTATACCTCGATTTGGATAACGTCAGCAGTATTCGTGTGCACGATATTCTCAGTGTTGTTCAGTCGCTTATTACATTTGAGATGAAATTCAAGCATTTTGTGATTCGGCTGAATGGAAAACAGATGTCACGCAATTTGCAATATAACGTATACAAAATTCCTAAGCAAAACCCTGGCGGCAAAACAAAAACTATTGATTTTTTAAGCAAGCGTCATTAAAAAAAAAACATTGTCAAGAAGTACAAGTCTTCCCATTGAAACTCCTTCCATTGTTAATGATAGTAATTAAATAACAAGTGACTCTTTTGCATCGTCATCGTTGATTTCCGAAAGCAAAGTGCTGACTGTTATTCAACATTTTGATAGCAGTAGTTCTTCAGAAGAAGATGAAGCGCCTCCTAATAAATGGTGCCTGATGTGACTGATGACTTTGTGTTAGCTTATTATGTGGAAAACTGTTGATCATGATGGTGTTTATGCTTAAAGATGCTGAACTCATTTATGTAGTTTTAAATCCCAATTTATTTTCCCAATTTCTTGAAAATGCTGATAAAATTCCCAATTTCAAAGCCATGGGCTATCTTTCCAAAAAGCTGAAAAAAAAACCTGCAGGGGGGATACAGTCAGTAGTGTTTTTCCCAGGAGGGCAAAGGGGCATGGCGCATTACTTTCAAAAAGGGCATTTTAGCGCGCAGTTTAGGCAAAAAAGGGCAAAAACGTTCCCTATATACCTGAATCACGGGGAAACATGTAATCGCATCAGAAGCAAAAATAACATATAAACAAGCACATTTAATGGTAATTGATGTATTTAACTTACTATGATTTATATTAATATATTTACCTTGCAATGTACATTTAAGTTCCATGCTGTTTCAATAAACTGTACAGCACGACAAACATAATAAAGCAATATATGCATATGAATCTGATTATACACAGATCCACTAACATATAAATTAAACCATGTTTGTCTTATCCCATTTTCTAACAATAATCTCGACAGATGTTTAAAATAACATTGCGAGTAAATTGATCGCTAACAATATGCAAACACTCGTTTCTGTGACATACATCCACCGAGTAGATTACAAATAAATAAATAATGTTGTTGCTATCTAAAACATTTGTATGCATCGTTGATTATCACAGACATTTCATTAATTCCTTCTTAATGTATAATCTCCATCGTTAATTCGATCATTTACGACGTTATTTGCCATTTTTGCCGAGTCACAATTTAATTCTGTATAGTCCGCCATGTTGATAAAATGTCAAATGATGTTAGCGACATCATAGCATAGCAACGTTAAATCGTAAGCGCGATTCGCATTTTGTTAAATTAGTATACGTCTTAGTAATTATTTCAATAATTAGATCTAATTATCTTAAAGACGAAAACGATAAAGAATAAATTTGTTTGTGAATTTAAATGTAATTATGTGTAAAAATATATGTTTTGATGTAACTGAATAATGCATGCAAAGCACAATTGCCACGAGAATAACATAGAGTTTTCCATCAAAAGTCTCCGAAGTAATGATTATATCGTGGAGGAGTACACATTGCCGAGCAAAAAGTGCGCTTGGTATCACATAGCCTCCGGCATTATCGATTGATACTGACACGGGGTTATTCATGCATGACTTATTCACAGCTTTGGAGCAGTCAGTAAGACCTACCTATAAATCGAGCACTGTTATACATGTAGATTAAATCTGCTCAATTAAATATAGACGATTAGACGTTGACGTCTCTTGAGTAAATCAAGCACAGTCGGAGCGTCACAGACAATCAAGGAGGCTGATTTTGCGGACCAAGTTAGATCGTAAGGCAATAAAGATGTTATCGATAAGGGCGCGTGGCGAAATTTGCCTTTGAAAAAAAAGGGCGTGTGGCGAAATTTGTCTTTGAAAAGGGCAGCGTGGCGATCCGGCAGGGCGGCGTGGCTTTTCGCCACGCTAAAATGGCCTGGGAAAAACACTGCAGTCATTGCTTTCCACATGAATTTTTCAGATGCCCCAGGACCATTAGAGGTGGGTTAGGGAGTTTTACATTTATGTTGTTATATGGTGTGTTATGACTCTTTAAGAAAACAACATCTATAAAGTCATTGATAACGACAGTTTTAAAAATTGTTTTTACCCTTTCACGCATAGACTCCCTTAATCCCGACTTGATCCATTCCCAAATGCATGCGTATCAACCCGACTCTTTATCATTTACTGCATACTTACTTCTTTACTGTGGCTATTCGTTACCCGAAAATCCTTGATATTCCATTTTTAAAAGTAAATTCTGGTAAATATTGAGGTTAAAAGTGCTCAAGAATTTCATAAATACTAACATTTGCCATTTTTCTTAACTTATCAAATGAATTTTGGCATCAATGACTTTTTAAAGATTTGACGATAAAACGTTCAATCAGGATAGGGGTGGGAAAAAAATTGCCTGACATATCCGGACCCAACACTGCAATGGTTAATTTAACACTGAACAGTAGTGCTGTAAGAAAATAAATCGTCTGCATTTGGACAGTCTGGAACTGGATCATTTGCATCAGTCAGGTGCTATTTACATGTAGTAAGTTAATCTGTTATGAAGCTCGTAGTCACTTGCAACGCGGATAGATCAAAAGGTCATGGCAGGGCTTCGGAAAGGCAGGGCAGCCCGTCCTTCCATTAAGGCCTATCTGGAGCACTGAGTACACATCAAGACAACAAATTATTTGAAAATGATTATACTATTTAAGTCATAACTTCATAAATCAAGATTGTGATTTCACTCTCAACACGTGGAAGTGTTCCCATTTCAAGAAACAAATGTGTTGACATTTTGGTAAGAACATATGTTAATAAAAAGGAAATCGTCTTTGTCATTTAAAAGAGTTTGCTTATACTCAATGACAATAGCCAGTAAAACCGAATTTTTGCTAGATGAAATATTTGTAACTAGTAGCAAAAATAAGCCAGTCGCAAAATAGTTAAATTCAAGCCCTGCAGGACTAGAGCAACAAATTATACTATATGACTTAATTCTAGTAAACATGAAAATATGTTGTAGTTACCAAGTTATTGGTGAAATATGGCTGTCTACTTTGACCACCGCCTTGACACGGAGCGGCTGGGCATCAATAATGACGTGTCTTGGTTCAGTGGCAACCCTTTGCTGGCAGTGACGTCCTACAGTGATGAAACTGGAGGTGCTGTGAACTTGTTTCTCGAGGAGGTATGTTTTGAAGTTCCTGTACCCCTGGCACCTAATAATGCCAGTTGCCTTGAAGCCAATGGAGATTGGTCTGTCTGTTCATTGGTTTGTCCGTCTGTATGTACTAAGTGAACTAAATGGCACACAGATGTAGCATTTGTGTTTCTTACATAGCTTTAATGCTTGAAGATATGTCCAAAATAGATACACCGTGTTAAACAATAAACATGACATTACTTTTATTTTTTTGCTGGATGATTATGAATGAAGCCAATGTCGCTTTGAACTGTTTTGGTGAGTTAACTTCAAGGAAACGCACGTGTGTGTGTTTTTTTGCCAAAAAAAGGGCGAAGTATAGATTAAAAATACTTGTAATATTGTAAATTATATGAATTTATGGTAGGGTGGAAATAATTTTAAGGCTAAGTGTTTGTTATTGGTAAATAATAATTGTTCTCATGCTTGTTGTCAAATTGCCTGAACTATTGCCCTAACGGTTCAATTCTTATGCATGGGAAATACGAACCATTTGTTATAACCACAATAACCAACACTTAGCTGGAAATCATTTCCTTATTATAACATAATAATGTATTATGAATTTGAAATGGAAGTCAACTTAAAACATTTGAATATAAATATTAAATTCTTATACATAAGTCTTATATACATGTGTATTCACTTCTGTAAGAATTGTTTAAAACAAGATGAGAACAAATAATCCATTACAATTGATAGGGAGAAAAGCTTCTAAATGTGAAATTGCAAAGAAGTTGTGCAGTGTCCTCCACTTCCTGGCATCCGACAAAGAAGATAATTGCCGCGGGGTTTGAGAACGGGGAACTGCTTATCTGGAATGATATCGACCATGAATTGTTTGAGGGTCTTCCCCTTCACAAGCACGCCATCACAGTCCTGCATTGGAGCTCGGCTGGATCCAGGCTGATATCCGGAGACAAGGTAATGCATGCTTGCCTGGGCGAATTTTAATGTTGGTATTTGGTGGGTGTTATGTATGGTTAAAAACCCTTAGATGTTCAAAATAATGTCTTTGTGAATTGTATGATATGATTATTTTGAACTTGAGGCATAAGCAATGTGCTACAAACAAAACTTTTATAAAATTAAGTTTATGTGAATTTTCTATGACTAATAAGCCAACTATATGAGCCTTGCGATGGGAAAACCGGGCTTTATGCATTTGCATATTGTGTCATCCCAGATTAGCTTGTGAAGTCTGCCCAGGCAAATTAGGCACTACACTTTCTACTTTGTTCATTTTTTTTTTCAAAAGAAATCTCTTATTAGTGAAAATCCACTTAAAGCAGAAAGTGTCAACCCTCATTCTTGAACAACCCTTTCGCACATGCATTAAACCCTGTTTTCCCAGATCAGGACTCTTATGTATCTGCATGGTTACTAAACTCTTGTCATTTTAATGCTGTACAGTCGGGTGTAGTGATGGTGTGGAAGGCAGATGGCAAGGGCCACCTACAGCAGAACCCCCTCCACCAGCACCACTGTCAGGAGCCCCTCTGTCACATCATCTTCAAGCCTCTGCCACCCCCAGACCCCGCAACGTAAGCTTGATTGTTTGCAGTCACTGACTCACTGTACTGTGAATGCTGCTGCTGCAATTACTACTACTACAACTATTACTACTACTACTATTACTTCTTCTGTTGCTTCTTCTACTACTACTGCTAATACCACTACTACTTCTTCTTATGCTGCTGCTGCTATTCTACTGTGACTACTTTACTGCTCTAGTAGTAGTAGTTAACAACTGCTACTATGATTGCTACTACTTCTAATGATGGTGCTGCAATAACTGCTACCGCTAATACTTCTGCTTCTACTTTAAATGCTGCTGTTACTGCTACAACTGCTACTAGAAGTAGTAGTATACCCCTGCTACCCTTGCTACTACTACTACTACCACTATACTTATTAGTATTGCAACTGTATTATTTTTTCTTTCAGAAGATTAGTTGGATGGTTTATCTAAGAGAATTATTATCATCTTCAAAGACACAAAGTGCTGGTTATATCTGCTGGAGAAGGGATTCATAATTATCTGAAAACTCTTCGTTTGGCTTTTATCTATCATCAATAAATACCGTAAATCCACGAATATAATACTCACTTTTTTACCTGCCGATTTTTTCTTCAAGTAGGGGGGTGCGTATAATATACGAGTTTAGAGCAAAACCAAATTTTTTCCTGTGCAAATGTTTAACTTAATCGTTGTTATTCGCTTCGCGGCAGCCATTTTGAACTACACCATTACATCAAAGGGGTGCAACAGGGCTCGCGCTGTCGTTCGCCATTTTAGCCATTTTGAACTACACCATTACATCAAAGGGGTGCAACAGGGCTCGCGCTGTCGTTTGCCATTTGAGCCATTTGCGAAAATATTGAGAATTTGGCTCAATAAAAATCTTATTTGCGAAAATCTAGTAAAATTTCATTGAAAACATCCGCCATTTATATCGGACTGGTTTTCTATATTTGTCTCTTTGTTTTAATGAAAGTGTTCGCAATTCGAACAGTAAACGAAACCCGGTCTGTACCCGATTATGAGACATCGCTTGACCTTATTGTTATTGAAGTGCGCATGGTAGCTGGCCAATCAACATTGAGCTTGCTTACACATCAAATGACGTTGTCGATTGAAACGTGGGAACGGGAGGAGCTATTGGATAATATTGAGTCATTCATGCGCAGACACTGTATATTTTTAATACACAGTTAATATCGTCGTCTGCCTTCAAAATACTGGACGCTCGTATAAAGAGATTAGCAAATGAAAAAAAAACCTGACAATACCCGTAAATAAATATTTCTTAGCTGACCACTATTTATCTTTCTACCGCATATTTACCATATCTGAAGTAAAGAGTGTTAATTAAATAATAAGTTTTATGATGCTAATAGAGTCTATAACACCTTTCTGCCTATTTCCGAATTAAATTGAAAGGTGATAATTAATTTGTTTTTTACTCCCAAACTAGCCACTGATTTTTTAGTGCGTATTTTACTCGGATTTTCAATTTTTACCAATAAATTTTGACCAAACTCGAGGGTGCGTATTATACACGAGGGCGTATTATATTCGTGGATTTACTGTATGTTTTATTCTTCTTACAGTATTACTATCTTAAAAAAAACAAGAGGTTTTGATGTTTAATAAGGAAATGTTTAGCTAAGGTATTCATGTCACTGAAACTGCATGATTTTACTCAAGATAATTGTACTTGAGGTAATTTTTGTATACTTTTTTTGTTCTGACAGAGACATCAGTCAGCTGGCGAAGGCTGCAGTGAGTGGGGACGAGTCTGCCCTGGACATGTTCAACTGGAAGAAGGGCAAGGGGGGCAAGGCCACCACCACGTCCCCGTTCGGTCCCCAGGAATCCATGTCCTTCTTTGTTGGGGGAGCCACTGGTGTGTAGTGTTGTTTTGTTGAGTGTTTGAGCAGGAATGGTTTTCGATCTGAGCAGGAATGGTTTTCAATCATGATGATTGTGTTTGTTTGACCAGCAAACAGGAGACATTTACCAGTTTAAACATTTTAGCCTCATTGTGGGAAATCAGGGCTTAATGCATGTGCAGGTATGACACCTTCCGCCCAAACTGGAGTTTTGCTAAACAACAGACTTCCTTTATAGGAAGAATACCATTAAAGACTGTACACATGCATTTGGCTCAGTTTTTACCAGAACAAAGCTCATTTAAAGAAAATCTGTTAAGAATGGCCTCCCTCTCTGAGGTATAGGCTCCTGCCACGTTTGTGAACCTTTATGACATTGCATTTAGCCCAGTTTTCTCGAGAACATGGCTCATTTGGACTTCCATTGTCAGGTGGTGTATACTACGTAAGCGACAGTGGGACCTGTGCCCAGTCGTTCAAGGCAGATGGCTCCATACTCAAGCTTCTGTATTACGAGGAGAAGAATCTGCTGATCACAGTCACAGAGGGCTTGTCACTTTATCAGCATGCCGTCATGCCTGAGGGTGACACCAAAGAAATTATGAAGGTAGATAGCAAAGTGATAGCAAAGTGCTAAAAATGCAATATGGTTATCCAATAAAAAAAAATTTAAAATCACACTCCTGAGCTAATAAATAATAGTTCACATACCAGTAATTTTTTTTTGTCACATGGGCTGGACATTGGCCTCATTTCCAACCTGAAAAAGGTATTTTTCCCAAATATGTGCCTAAAATTCACAATCGCAGGTTTCTACCATAAGAAATCAACATTTAGTTTCTTTCCCTATCCAACTCTTTAAGTTGATTCTAAGTCAATAATATTGAAAACATGTGTTGTCATTTTTAGCTCGTCTTTTTTCGGAGAAAACCCGAGGTATTGTCATAGCAAGCTCGTCGTCTGCCATAAGCTGTCCGCGGCGTGCTAAAACCTTGACATTTGTCTCTAAAATCAAAGTGCTTCCACCTACAACTTTGAAACTTCATATGTACGTGCACCTACAGGAGTTCTACACGCCACACCCATTTTTGGGGTCACTAGGTCAAAGAAGGTCATTGTAACCTCTAAAAAAAAATTAAAAAATTATGAAATCTTTCTTTTATTCAAAACTGCACTCCCAGCCGAGCGTTGGCATCCATTATGCGTTGCTAGTGTTTTATACAGGAAGGAAAAAGGGCGTGGTGCAAAATTTCCAAAAAAGGGCACTTTAGCGCGTGACATCCATAAAAAGGGCACAAATATATCTGTATAGTGACTTAATAACAAGCTTTGTTACACACAAACATTGTATGTATAGTTTTGAGATTTATTGTTGAATAATTAAACCAACAAAATCCAGAATGAATATTTTATTATGTGTTTTATATTTTCATGTAGTAACAAAAAACAAGATTAAACACCATAGGATATATATCTTATACAAACTATAGCCTTTCAAAGAAGTCTTAGAATACTGTTAAATGAGTTACCCTCTTAAACAATTATTTATATTTAAAACGTTGCACACATTGCACAAACAAGTTTTTTATATGCATCTTAAATGGAGATTCACAAACACTAACACTTTGTTGAATAGTCAGAAAGTTCTGCGTAATGACATTGTTTTCATGACCACGTGTTGTATTGTGTACATTTTATTTCGCAAAAAGTGTAACTAGGAACGGCGCCGTACTGTCTTTTGTTCATTGTCAATTAATTCAATACACGTTAATTGGTCTCCGATATAATTGTTTTGCTTACAACGCAATTTGCATCAATTTCTAATTTACGTTTCGTCGAAAGTGGAATGCCAAAATCGGAAAGCGTAAGTTGCGACATTCTAAACACGAATGATAAGTGGTACAAGTTCAATATTTTTGTTAAATTCATATCTGTGTTTGCCAATTAACATATTTTGAAAAGTTACAAACGGGTCATAATGTTCTTAATTGAACCAATGGTGCAGGCCTACTACTGTTACAACAATTAACAACTTTTGGCCAAACAGGGTCCAAGACGGGGTATCAACTTCTTTGCCGACATTCACACGTTATTGTAATCAAAACATCGTGACAATAAACAAGCACGTGCTCCAATTAAGCGCGGTCTGCCTAACCGTGAACAGCAAACGTGTTAAGATTGTCGTCTGCTACAATTCATCAACACACATCTACTGTGAGCCTGCGCCAATTGTATTGGATAGGAGGCGGAGCGTTATTTTAATCGACAGCTTTAATATGAGCCTGCGCCAATTGTATTGGATAGGAGGCGGAGCGTTATTTTAATCGACAGCTTTAATATGTCACGGGGTGCTATTTTCGGCGTATGGCCAATTTTCAGGAAGTACAGTGGACGTCATAAGGTTTTGTAATCGGCGTATGGAAACAATTATCGGGCGTAATATACGGCCGTACGCCGCTTAGTGCAAGCCCTTATAAAATTAATTTTTATTAACTTAAAACTTTTTTGCATTAAATTGAAATCAAATCAATATTTTACAGATACAACTGGTGTTTTTTTAAAATTTAATTACGCGTAAAAATTAATGTTTTGATATAACTGAATTATGCATGAAATGCACAATTTCCATGTGATAACATCGAGGTTTTCATCAAGTCTCCTAAGTAACTATGCACGATTGTATCCGGACCGATTAGTGTTACAAAGCCACTGAAATTATCGATTGATATTGACACATGGTTATGTAACCCAGCCAGAAAATTCCCCGACCGCTATGGGGATCGAACCCGGGACCTCCCGGTTCCAAATCAGGCAGACACTCTACCGCGTCGCTATAAAAGCTAGCTCATATAGCAAGGCAGTATAAGTTCCCCTTATACCGAACCCTGCTACATACACCCCCTCTTATTATGAAATTCTTCCACGAATTTCTCATTGCCATGACATCTGTGGGACGTCTGACACACATGGTGGGTTTTTTACGTTGGGCGCCAATGTAACCCAGCTAGAAAATTCCCCGACCGCCATGGGGATCGAACCCGGGACCTCCCGGTTCCAAATCAGGCAGACACTCTACCGCGTCACTATAAAAGCTAGCTCATATAGCAAGGCAGTATAAGTTCTCCTCATACCGAACCCTGCTACATCGTATAGTGGTAAGTATCCCCGCCTGTCACGCGGGAGACCGGGGTTCGATTCCCCGTCGGGGAGCCAAGATTGGATAATTGTTTGAATAATTGTTTAGGTGCTGTATTTAACAGTAATGTTATAATGTATTGTAAATTTGTTGCAGATAGACAGGTACATTGATGCTGCATCTGTATTTATTATCAAATAATTACTGATTTTGTTTCGTTTTTCAGGTTTTATCTATAATTATTGTGTACATGTATATATATATAATGTTAAGTGCGAATGCTGTTGCACTTGAACTATGTTTTATATGTTGACAATGGACAAAATTAAGAATGAATATATATACGTTATGACTATGACGGGACGTCATTTTCAAAGGGGGGAAATGTGTAACCGGTTTAACTTTAACTAGTTGGGTGTAACCCCTAATAGATTATAATGAGGGTATATAAGCAAGCGTATCATTCAGCACGATTTGAAAATTAACTACCTGTTAACTTAATAGCTGTGTGATTTGAATGCTGGTCACCACCTCCAGACAAACAACACCTCTGAAATAAACTTGTTGGCCACTGAAAAGTACTGTAATAACACAAAACCAATCAAATATACCCTGTATGTAAGGTTTTCAATATGATGGCAATATTACGAAGTATTTAAGAATAGTAAAGTTGCTTCAAATAGTTACTAAATAGACTTGTTAGTTAAAGAAACCATCACCAAGGAATATGTTTTAAAATTGCTAAGGTATCATGCAATTGTGACACTTTCCCAATCAATTGTTTAATAATATACTTTTTTTCCCAGGATATTAAAAAAATTGCAGTTAAAAACAAAAGTTTTAAAACAACAACAAATTATTTACGGCATATGGACCACAATGGATTATTTACAATTAAATAAAGAAATTCAAATGCAATTTAATAAATAATGGCCTTCCACAAATACAAATGTGTTTTTCTCAATCACATGGTAATGTCAATGTCACACGCTCCAGTCACTTTGCAGGCACTGATGTTCTACTCGCTCCTAAAGATCGCTCGTCGCTCCCAACAAATAATCGCTCGTTGCTCCCAATGATCGCTCAGAATGCCACCTGGATTGCTCCACTGCACACGCCAACTGTTCCGACCACTGGCTACCGAATAAGCTGTACGTCCTCCATACAACCAAAGATTTTCCACAATCTTTAACAATCATCAATACTCATTTATTTTTTTTTATTTTTTTTTAAATTAATGTTCAGTTCTTAAATGAGAGAAATCTAAAATATAACCACGTTGGGCGCCATTTGTGGCTTGCAATTGTGTTCCTTATATTATAAAAATGAATATATACAGACAACACACAAGCTGGGTTCATTACATGTCCATTTAATTTAGTATTCCCTCAACACTATAACTTTTAATGATTACATAATTGTAATACAATCTCTGGAAATAACTATGATAAACAGCTTATTTAAAGCGTCTCAGAGAAATCACAACGGTGTCGCAAAGTTGTCAAAGCCCTGAAATAACAATAACAATATTCTACAATAATATAAATTGATACAGACTTACAATAACATTTAAGTATGTTATCATAAATAAATACTATGTTATTCATACATATCTAGTGGTCGTCAATATAAGGTCTCGCTATATTGTAGCACAATACCACGAAAACTAACAATAGATCGACAACTTACAATAGATCGAACTAGCATTACATTTTCAATGCTAATCATCAAAATAATAAAAGATACAAATCTGAACTTGATAAAAAATACATCCAATAACATGACATACCAATTGTGGATTGGCCTCCTATGACAGCTTATGACCCCAGTCTTGACTGCAGATGATGCCCAGTGCTGTGACTGCAATATTAGCTCATATGTGCAAGCATACAGAAAAGAAAGTGATCTTTGTTATGACTGTTAAATACAAAGAATTATGCTGCCATCATAAACAATACCAAGGTCAATGAAAACAACCATATTTAACTGATAAATACAATACCGACAAAAGCACTATTCAATGGCCATCTAGACTAGCATATTACTAATAAATTTACATAGTTAAAATACAACATACCTTTATAGAAAACAGAATAAAAGTGAAGAACAACTGCTTCAACCAATATGGATGACTGCTTTCCCGCAAATCGTGCTGAATGATACGCTTGCTTATATACCCTCATTATAATCTATTAGGGGTTACACCCAACTAGTTAAAGTTAAACCGGTTACAGTTATTCACGCATGACGTATTCACAACCGCGCGAATCTTCGCTGATAATAGTCGGCTTGGAAGCTTGGTTAAGAGGCAATTAAGATGTTATCAATAAGGTCGCGCACGGCGGAAAACAGGGCGGCGGCCTTTGAAAAGGGCAGCGTGGCGCTGATTTGCTTTGAAAGGGGCAGCGAGGCGCTTCAAAAAAGCGGCGTGGCGCCGCGCCACGCTAAAACGACCTGGATAAAACACTAGTTGCTCTTGTTAAAATAATTTCCCATTTTAATCAAAATTACAGGTTTTTTCCCAATCCAAAGGGCCCTGGGCCCCTTCCCCAAAATGGTGAAAAAACACTTCTCATTCTGTCATTTAAATTGCCAAAACTATTTTTCTAAAGGAATATCATTGGCTTATGTTTTTCTGTGAGTACAAGGAAGTGTTATTATAATTTGACCACCATTCCCAATCTCAAAAGTATATGCATTTTTAACCATTGCTGAAATTTCCTGAATAAAGTTTTACCATAAATTTATTTATTTTTTTAACTTTTACATTCAGTTCATTTCCCCGTCCAAGCCTCTAAGTTGAACCTTAATAAATATAACATTGAAAACAGTTAACACCTTTATTCTTGAGTGTCATCAAAAGTGAAATTTTCTTGATAACAACGCTGTTTTGCCTACTCTGAAGGGTGCCGGTCAAATTCCCAAAATGTTGAGAGGAAAAAACAATGCTTATTTATAATAATGCAAAAAGTGCTTTATGATATTAATGTCATGTTTTAAATAAATTGATGTTTTACATATTTTGTTAATGGTCATAATTCACATTTGCAAATATTAATGCTGCAAACGTCTTTCTCAGGTGAAACTGAGTGGCCGGGGTTCCAAGCCCACCATAGACTGGGCAGGCAAAGGAGTGCTGGCCACTGCCACAGGCGAGGGCGTCATAAGGTATGTTGATGTGATCATGTTATACCGCTGGGCTATAATCCACCCATATCATCTGTGGTTTGAGCAAGAAATTTTCGGGAGATTATTGGTTGTAAAAGATGACTTAAAATGTCCGTTGAGGCGCTGCTTTAATTATAAGTTTCCTTAGCATGTGATATCATGTTATCAGGATGTGGGACTTGGAGAATGAGGAGAACTACATCCTGCATCTGGAGGGACACACCGGCTATGACCCCAGTGAACACATCACCTGCCTGGCCTACTGTGACAAGAAAGGTATGCTGAGTGATTGAACCTCATTTAGGAAAACTGGGCTTGCAGCCTGTGCGTTAAGTGTTGACCCATATTAGCCGTTTTGAAGAGGTCTCCTCTAAACAAAAATCTAACCTGTGCTAATTATTTTTTAACTTAATAACTAAATATGGCTGTCTAGATCAGTTGTTAAACTGCTTGGCTACAAATTTGCGGATCGAGGTGTGATGGCTGGTCCAACCTTATAACTTGTGTGAGGACTGGTCATGAAATCCTTTCTATGGCAATGTACCCCCAATGGTCAGTTGTCAGTCACTGGCAGAAATGTGTGTGGTCAACCAGCTATCCCACGAAAAGTATGGGTTGGTAAACACACCGCCGCGAAAATGACTTGAATACTGTATTGAAATTGCAAAAAATCCAACAGAAACAAATAACTTACAAGTTTTACTTAGTACCTGTGGCATTCAATGGCTTTTGTTGTTAAGGTGTTTTGGCCGGGGGGACCAACATGGGCAATGTGGCGCTGTGGAAGTATTCCCCGCCCTTGGGGGGTAAGAAAACGGACGGGGAGAACAAGTGGAAGCTGCAGACCCCCGCCACAGTGGAGGGACCAGTGTCCCAAGTAACGGTACGTTCAACATTTCCATTGCCATTTCAGACGATATATAAAATGCTGTTTTTTAGACTATACCTATTTATTTTAGCTTGTTTGCATTGAAAGCCGAAGGTTTATTGAAAAGCTCTCGAATCTGTTTCCTGGGTAGAACCAGTACTTGGTTTCTTTGGGGGATGTAAAGAACATTCTTACATTTTGATCGGAACTGTGACCTCCCAGTCTCAAGGTGAAAATTGTATCCACTGCACCAAGCCAACCTTGAAGACAGGGGCCTCTTTGGTGGTAATAGCAGTGTAATTGGTGGCAGTGTTTCTGGGATTTCTCAATCATCTTTTGCAGACAAATGCATTGAGAAAGTTAGTTTGTGTGCATTCAATTTGAAAAAAATATGGAAGTGTTTGAAACTGGAGGGATGTTTTGTTTTACAATAATGAACTGGTTATATATGTATATCACTCTGTCTTCTTTGAAAGCACTCATTCTGTTGCACAACACTCTTTGTTGTTCAGAAAAAATAGAAGTCATTTAGTGGTTTCCAATTTCCTGCACAGTAAGTTTTACTGATGGCTTGCAAGTGGTCAATTGCTCATAATGCACTAGAGTTTTGACCCATAGGATGTTTTGTCACATGTGCAAAATGCAGCTTATAGATTCGTATGATGAATTTCAGGATCAGATTGGTTTAAAACCTGTTGAAATGTAATCTTTCAGTGGGGCTCTACAAAGAACTTGCTAGCTGTCAACACTATAGCCAATGTGTTCATGTTGAGTGAGCATGTGATGAGTGCCAACTTCAGGGATCAGGTAGGGATTCAAAGCAAGAAGATCAGTGCTGTATCCCAAGTAGCGTTATGAACAATAATTTCAATTTAGTGAAGGTACATTTTGCTAATAAAATGTTAAGTTTCAAAATGAAATCTAATGTTAAGTGCGGGAATATTTATTGTGCGAAAGAGCAGATTTGTGGCATTAATTTGTGTTATGGAATGATTACAAATTTGTATTTGCATTCTAATTATTGTTTTTAAATAAAGATATGTGTTGGAATTGTAAAATAAAATTATAATACATTTACAAAAAATCAAATAATAAGTTGAGATAAACAATAATTAACAAACAGAAGCAACTAATAGCTTTTCAAATGACTAAGACATAAAGAGAATTAAGACTATTTACTTCAGGATATAAATACTGAAATATTATTATTTATAAAAATAATCTGAATGTGATACAATTATGTTTAAAAACAAGATATATTAGAATTTTTGCAAAGTGCATCCCCAAGATGCAGTAATTTGAGCCTTGTTCTGAGAAAACTGGTCTTAATGCATGTGCATAAAGTGTCGTCCCAGATTAGCCTGTGCAGTCCGCACAGGTAATCAGAGACGACACTTTCGGCCTAAACTTGATTTTCGGTAAGGAGGGACTTCCTTGAAACTAAAAATACCATAGAAGCGGAAAGTGTCTTCCTTGATTAGTCAGTGCGGACTGCACATGCTAATCTAGGACGACACTTTACGCACATGCATTATGCACAGTTTTCTCAGAACAAGACACATTTTATTTCCCTCCCCTCTCTCGTAGACTGCGGTAGTCCAGTTTGGCCCAAGCTCCCTATCAATTGAGGTCTTTGCCAACGGCACCCATCACGATCTCAAGACAGACATACAGGTGAAAGGAATCTACACCACCAAGGTAACTGGACTAACCTCTTTGTTTTCAATGTGAATCTTATTTCTATATTTGCCTCTCAACTATAAGAGCACCATTCCATAGGAAAGTTTAAGACAATTAGGCATGGATTGAAAACACGCGTCATTTCCTTTATATGCCCACCTTAGAAGAAAGTTGGATATAGCAGTGGCATTGTTTCTGTGTGTTAAGCCTTTCCCCAGGATTTTTGTAAGACTCAGGAACAGCTCTTCTTGGCTGCAACTTTGTCGTGAATCATGCATTTTACAATAACTTAACCACAAATGACCACTTTGAGAAGTTGGCGTGTCACTTTTCTCCCTTCTTCAATGGTCAAGGTCACATATAAAGATCAAAAGTAATGTAACTGACACATGTCTTGTTTATAACATGCTTTTAAACAACAAAAACTCATCTAATTTGCCAAAACATGCTGATAAGTAATGAACTTGTATCTTGATGTGATGCATTTGATGTTGATCTTATCAACATTAATTTGCCTAAGAAATGGTTTGCTCTTGTTTAGTCTAAATAAATGTAACAAATGTTAGTGTTAAATTATATTCTGTCTTGTTCTGACAAACATCTTTGCATAAAATTGAAAACTTTTGTTTGTGCATTTTGCTATGATGTATTCCTGACTTAAACATTCAGCAAATATCATTATTTGTTTCCTAAACCTTCGCTAGTTATCACGCATGATTCCTATGTCTTGCATTATTTAAGTTATTACCTGTTGTACTTTTATATATAATTGTCAAAGTAAATAAATATATATAAATTCAGCAATTATCACGTTAGTTTTTCTCCAGGATGCCCTAGCAGTATGGAATGGCCGACGTGTGATTATATACGAGTATTCCGAGGACCGGTCCACCATCAAGGCCTCAGGAAGTTTCACAACAGACGCCATGGTGATATGTCTCTACGAGCAGAACGTCTACTGTATAGAGACACAAAAAGTGCAAGTTAGGACGTTCCAGGTATTGGGGAATTTCTCAGTTTATCAATTTATAAGTGAGAAAACTAAGTTAAATATTTTAGCTGCACTCTTGGAAAACTTGACTTGATGCATGAGCAGTCTGCACAGGCTTATCAGGGATGACCTTTTCCGCTTTTATGATATTTTTGTATAAAGGAAGTCTCTTCTTGGAGAACATCCAGTTTAGGGGAAAAGTTATGTCCCTGATGAGCCTGTGCTGACTGTACAGGCTAACCTGGGATGACACTTTAGGCTCATGCATTAAACCCAGTTTTTCCAGCTCAATTTCTTTTGTTCCAGCCAGTTCCTTTATCCTGATAATGATTTTTATTGCTTGGTGATGACTTACTGTGGGTGATTCAAGTCATTTAAATTTACAATTAATGTAATTTTCAAAAAAAGGGGTATGTTTTACAAATATCTTTTGTTGAAGACATTGAGAGTCTACATTCTACATTCACATGTACATTTAGTGTGATTTTATTCTTTAAATGGGTATCTTCTTCTATAGTCATTTTTTTATTTTGCTTGTAGACATTACCCAAGTACTTATGTATTTTGCTTAATTTTTAAGTGATTAAAAAAAGAATTTAAATAAATAATACACTTTGTTAACAAGGGTCCCAAGATGTATACATTTCTTCAGCAAAATTAAAATTTATTTTAGTAAACTGATATCGTACTCATATCCTTTCTTTAAATATTGAAGCTTGTTTGGATTTAATACACTATAGAATTTGTGTACAACAACAACAAAATTGATGTCAGTTTTTCAGATGAAGTGATACACAAAATATCGTCCATGTTTTGAGATATTGAAAAAATATTACAATGCACTCCAACTTGCGATACTTTTCTAATGTTTCCCCCAGGGCACAGTGAAGCAGCTGATTAACTTCAGTGAGGCCGAGGGCCAGCCTGTGTGTCTGGACATCTGTGGCACATACCTGCTCATTGGCACAGACGTCGGGGTTCTCAAAGTGTTTGACCTCTCCAGAAGGTACATTCTTTGTTCAGCGATCTTTTTTATGTCCCCCACCACTATAGTGGGGGACATATTGTTTTTGCCCTGTCTGTTGGTTGGTTTGTTGGTTGGTTTGTGTGTTTGTTTGTGCAAACTTTAACATTTGCAATAACTTTTGCAATATGGAAGATAGCAACTTCATATTTGGCATGCATGTGTATCTCATTGAGCTGCACATTTTGAGTGGTGAAAGGTCAAAGGTCAAATATATGGGTCAAAATCACTAATTTAATGTACACTTTTGCAGTATTGAAGATAGCAGCTTGATATTTGGCATGCATATGTATCTCATGGAGCTGCACATTGTGAGTGGTGAAAGGTCAAGGTCAAAGTCATCATTCAAGGTCAAAGGTCAAATATATGGGGACATAGTGTTTCACAAACACATCGCTTGTATTAAATATGAACTGGTATGGCAGTTGATCTTGTTTCATCATTATTCGACTCAAATCACACTTTCGTATCCACCAATCCCTCGCAGTCAATAAAGCTGTCATGCAATCAACAACTATAAGCATGTATTTTATATAATAATATGTATATTGATTATATAATACAATTTTAAAAAGTCCTCATCTTAAATGGTCAAGGTCACACTTAGGTGTAATGTACGTGACCGTTTTTAACTCTGAGATCATCTATTTAACGCTTCAGCTCTTGAATTTAGATTTAAAACACACTCTGAGATAACATTGTTTATTACATGTGCACAGGCTAATCAGGGACGGCTCTTTTCGCTTTGATGCTATTTTTCCTGTAAAGGGAGTATCTTCTTAGCAAAAATCCAATTAAGGCGAAAAGTGTTGTCCTAGATAAGTCTGTGTGGACTGCATAGGCTAATCAGAAAGAACACTTTATGCACATGCATTAAACCTAATTTTACCGGAGCGTGGCTCGTTTGTATTTTAGACGATTAGTGCAGTAGCTCCATGCCTTTTTCTGCCTATCTCACGGGTCCGATAGTGGGACCCATTCCCAATGCCAAATATGCATATTTTTTCCCAATTCTCAAAAAAAAAAATATTTTTTTTTTGTTTTTTTTTTTGGAAAGAAGTGTCTTATGACTTATGATTATTAGACTCTATATCTCAATTTTATTTTGTAAACAACCTACAAAATATATAACCATAATTTATATGAATTTTATCCAAAATGACTGGAAAACTCCCTGCCCAAATAATGCTTTTGTCGATGAAAATTATTCAGAATTTGGAAGATTTCGCGACTCGAAAAATCCCAATTTTGCTATGTACTTTTTCCCAAAATAGACCGAAAAAGGCCTGAGCTCTGGTACTTTGTTACAAATGCTCCAAACATTTATTGTTAATTGTCTGCCTTCTTGCCTTCATAGAGAGGCCAAGCCTCACAGCCACCCCAAGAATCTGCACGAGCTCCTGCCTGGCTTCGGTTCCCTGCGCTCGTGCAACGTCAACTGTAATGGAACCAAAGTTAGCGCCGCCATAAAACTGGTAGGTGGGTGGGGGAGAGAATAATCTTTGACGAGTAGAATTTAGTATCAGCTCTTTAATTTACTGTTGACTTTGATTATAAAAGAGCAAATCTTGTATTTGATTAATTTGTTTTCATACGTAAATATTGGATATTTGAAACTAAGGTAAGCAAAAGATAAGCATAAGATTTTTTATTCTGGCATTCATAAAACCTATTGTATTGTTTGACTTACCATTCATATAAAATCTGTAAACTATGAAAAGAGTTTGACAGCTTTTACTTCAGCAGGTGTGGTTGTAAATGAAAATTCCATAGCATATTATCAAATTGTTTTTAATTACCTAAAATGTCCGTATATTTTGTATTTCTGTACAAATATCATTTGATCTGAATTAAATCTGCAATAACAGACTAGTACCTTTGGCTTTAAAGTGATGTTCATTCCCAAAGAATCTCCCAATTAAAAAAAATTCCCAATTGGATTTTTTTTCATTAAAAGTGATAATTATATGTTAATTTTATTTCAATTATGTCTAACATCTAGCAAATAAATTAAATTTAATATATATATTTATATGATATATATATTTTACCCATATCAGTGGACTTTTCGTGTGAATGAAATTCCTAATGCAGAAACTTTTTTTTTAAACAAATTCTTATTGCCTTTTTTGCCAAAAAGGTCAAAAAAAGTTTTCAAAGGAACCTTGACAAATCCTTTATCTTCTTGGGCACTGATTTACCAACCCATTCTTAGACTTAAGAGTAAAGAAAAAAAAACAACAAATATGCATCTAGTTTTTATGCCCCGGTAGGGTGGCATATAGCAGTTGAACTGTCCGTCTGTCAGTTTGTGCGTCCGTCCCAAAACTTTTACATTGGCCATACCTTTTGCAATATTGAAGATAGCAAGTTGATATTTGGCATGCATGTGTATCTCATGAAGCTGTACATTTTGAGTGGTGAAAGGCCAAGGTCATCCTTCAAGGTCAAAAGTAAAAAATACAATCCAAGGGAAGTAATAAGCTTTAAAAGGGAGATAATTTCTAAACCTGCCAAATGATATATTGAAATTTTATTTCAAAGTGACGCAATAGGGGGCATAGTGTTTCTTACAAACACATCTCTTGTTTTATATACACTGGAGAATATGTCATTTACAAAATGTTCTACATACACAATGATGAAGATAAAGGAGGGAAATGCCAAATTTGACTCAATATTTAATGAATTCTTGAATATTCAAATTTCAAGATTATTCTTTATTTTACAACATGAGTCTAAGAATTTCTTGTTACGGGTCCTGATTTTTCTCCCTCACTTCCCCAGCAAGGGAGCCAGCAGACAGACCCCAAGCTGTATTTCTGGGACATCGAGGCGGACTCGCTCTCGTACTTCAACTTTGACTCAGGCAAGGGGGAGCAGGATGACTTCCCCCCTGAGCAGATGGTCGGCACTCAGACAGACAGCGCCATTGAGATGAGCGACGCTGACAGGTAACTGGGCTTTTTTCGGTCCTTAAGACTGGCATTGCATTTCAATATTTTAAAGAAGTTAGCAACTCAATTTTTCCACAATTTTGTAGAATTCAAGACTCATTTTCTTCACAAATTTAGGGTTCAAAAGCAGCTTCTTACAAATAAAAAATGAAGCAAATTGCTAAGATGTAATTCTTGAGTTGTGTTAACCTTCCCTATCAGAAGACAAGTGAAAATGGCTTTATGCAACCTGCAAAAAACAAGAACAGCCTTTACTACGTTTTTCTGGGATTTCATTATTTTCCTTAATCTCATTCTTACATTTATCTCTGTTACCACAGGGGCAAGGACCAACCAGCAATTGACATTACTGTAATAAATTCCTTTTCCAATACCATTTCTTACATTTCTGGCAGACAAGCTCAGTTGCAAGAGCGCTCGACTACAAATTAAATGATCACAGGTTCGATTCCTGGCCCAGCCATGTGAAGGAAGGATGCATGTATTTGTGGGAGGAGTCAAAATTCTAAGGCACTTTTTCTGCAGTACTAGTGCAGTCTTTAAATATTTTTTGCCCCTGTTACATTTTTTCATTGCTCTCTTCAGTCTTCTACACATTTGACTATTCCCCACAGGGGCAAGGACCAGGCAGCAAAGGACATTGCGGGCCGGTTCCCGATAACTCACCACTGGGACCTGCAGGACCCCAAACTGGTTGTGTGTGAGGCACAGGTGCTGCCTAGGGTGCAGGACAACAAGCAGGAGAAGAAACCAAAGGCATCGCTCACCAAACAGATTGAGGAAGGACCTGTAAGAATAGATCTTGTCTTTGAAGTGGACAGAAAAAATGAAGTGATTGTTTTAAGCCTAGTTAAAAAAAATGTCCTAGTACATTTTATGTCAGCTGACTTAACTATAGTTTACTGCACTGTTTTTCTATTTCAGGAATAATGTCACCCGGATGTGATCACAAAATCAGCGACCCCTATCAGAAATGATTCATCTGCATATTATTAACCCTTTCCCCCTCAGAAGCAAAGTGAAGATGACTATGCAAGCAGCATAAAACCAGAACAGCCTGCGAGTAACTCACAGTCTATTCAAGTTTATGCTGTTTGCTACTCATCAGTATCTAAGGGTTGGAAATGAAGCCTTTAAAACTTGAATCTAGTAAGAAAGGTCTTATATTTAAATAGATTTTCTGAGGAACTACAAATACGTCAAAAAACTTGTCTAAGTGGTATAGGGTTATTGTAGTTTTCATCTGTGCTCGTTCTTTCAGGTTGAGGTGATGATAGTGTCCCTGTTCTGTACGCCAGAGAATGGCATCCTGATACAGGACAGCTTTCCTCTGTCAGACGAGTACGAGAGACTGCTGGGCATCGAGGTGCCCTTCCACTACTTTGTCAGGAAGGTAGGTGTCAATGCTAGGCTACTATAGGCTACAAGTAGCAAAGTTAGAAATAAAAAATTCTCATCTTTGATGCTTGAATGGGATATTTGAAATTTTTAGTAACTACTGTTTAGATCTAGTTAAGCACTTAGATGTAGAGGTAATTCAATGCTATGCTACAAGTAGCAACACTGGTAATGAAAAATCCCGTTGTGGATGCTAAAATTTGATATTTTAATTTTTGGCAACTGTTGTAAAATTCTGTTTAGTACTTGGACTTGTATAGCTGAATTTCATTTTTATTTTTACCTAATTATTTAAGCTCAATTGCTTAAACCTAAGGTTTATTGAAATGCTCTCGTGTCAGTTTCTTGGGTAGAACCAGTACTTGGTGCATATTCAGGATATCTAAAGAAAGCCTTCCCTAAGTGGGGATTGAACACATGACCTCTAGGTTGCTAGGAGGACAACATATCCACTTCACCACAGCTACTTAAGCACAGCTTCATTGTTTTTTGTTTTTATCTCACCTGATTGCTCAGGTGAGCTTTTGTGACCGGTCTCTCTCCGTCTTCCGTCCGTCGTCCACATTTGGTTGTAAACACTCTAGAGGCCACATTTCATGTCCGATCTTTATGAAACTTGATCAGAAGAATTGTCCCAATGATATCTCGATCAAGTTCGAAACTGGGTCATGCTGGGTCAAAAACTAGGTCAAAAAAGAGAAAAACCTTGTAAACACTGTAGAAGTAACATTTTATGCCCAATCTTCATGTAACTTTGTCAAAATGTTTGTCTTAATGATATGTTGGTCGAGTTCAAAAGTGGTTCCGGTCCGTTGAAAAACATGGCCGCCAGTGGGCGGGGCAGTTTTCCTTATTTGGCTATAGAGAAACCTTGTAAACACTCTAGAAGTCACAATTTTTGCCCAATCATCATGAAAGTTGGTCAAAACATTGGTTTTATTGATTTCTCAGACAAATTCGAAAATGGTCCAGATCTGTGAAAAAACATGGCCGCCAGTGGGCGGGGCATTTTTCTCTATATGTATATAGTGAAAACATGTGAACACTCTAGAAGTCACGTTTTTGGCCCAATTTTCATGAAATTTGGTCAGAACATTTGTTTCCTTGATATGAGAGTTGAGTTTGAAAATGGTTCTGGTCAGTTGAAAAACATGGCTGCCGGGGGGGGGGGGGGCAGTTTTCCTTATTTGCCCAATCATCATGAAAGTTGGTCAAAACATTGGTTTTATTAATATCTCAGACGAGTTCGAAAATGGTCCAGATCGGTGAAAAAACTTGGCCGCCAGTGAGCGGGGAATTTTTCTCTATATGTATATAGTGAAAACATGTGAACACTCTAGTAGTCACGTTTTTGGCCCAATTTTCATGAAATTTGGTCAGAACATTTGTTTCCTTGATATGAGAATTGAGTTCGAAAATGGTTCCGGTCAGTTGAATAACATGGCTGCCGGGGGGGGGGGGCAGTTGCCTTATATTTATATTGTAAAAAAAGCTTGTGACCCTCTAGAAATCACATTTTTTGCCCAATCATCATGAAACTTGGTACAAAGATTGGTTTTATATATATCACATAATTAATGCCATAATTATTGCCCTTAGATTGTCCAAATTTTCATTATATTATACAAAATCCTTGTAAACACTCTAGAGGTCACAATTTTGTTTCAGATTTTATGAATCTTGGTCATAATATTTATTTTTGTAAGCAAAGTTTGATGTTTGGTAAGCGGGGGGGTCAACTCAAAATATAGGTCTCCAGGTCAAATCTTACAAAAACAAAAACACTCCATATGCCAGAGTTTTAATGTCATAAATACTGACCTGTTATCGTATGCTTATACTTTCCAAGGGGAAATAACTCATCCGGAATTTTAACTGGGAATCCGCCACCTCAATACCGTAATACAGGCCAGGTTAAACATAGTGCAATGCAACCTAGCCAAAAATCGGTAACCAACCCTCAATATTCTTTCCGGATCAACCAGGTGTATACGTGTCTTTTACGGCTCTGAATTAAAATATTGTTTTTCACTTGGTTGATTGGGGTTTTGAATAGATAAATTGTGTTATTTATCTTTTTATTTCTCATTCGGATTAATTTGTGTGGATTTAATGGATTTTGTTTCATTTGTAAAAGGTAAGCCATGCTTGTTTTTATCGAACAATGGTTTATTTCTACCATGCTGGGTGTTTTCAGGCGCGAACGACCACGTGCAAAACGTGCTCTTTTAATACATTGCTAGAACGTGCAAAGCATGTTCTTCTAATGTGTTACGAGATCGTGCAAAGCGTGTTCTTCTATTGACAGATTGTTTATCATTTGCCATTGTGTGCAATAATGATTTTAACGTTCCGTATGACAATCTAATTGATCGTCATTTTATTTTTCATCTGTTTTGAATTAAACTTTTGTTTAATTTATGATCTACGGCAGTATTATTATAATTTTCATTATGGTCAAATAATGATTTTATGTGCCGTATGATAATCTGGTCTGTGACCAGTTTATGGTTGAATATGATTTGCTCTTGTTTTTCATATATTCGACTACATGATGGTCGCAGAAACAAGAGTGGATAAATACCCGGTGACTTCGCAGATCATGGATGATAGTTGCAGTATCAGTCACCGGGTATCGGGCACGATCGCGACCGTACTATGCTAAGTCTCTTAGACAGTCGGTCAACATCAGACCATATGGCGACACCCGTCAGCCGGTCTTTGCCCGATGGCATTGGTCAAGGACATCGACCAATGCCGGACCATTTGGCATCTGCCATACGGTCATTATCCGGTGACAACACTGGTCATGATATGACCGGTACGTCACCGGGGACGTTGATCACGGACCATTGATCGACGTCTGACCGGCCGGTCCGGTCACCGGTCATGTCACCGGTCCGGTCCGGTCATTGATCACCGGTCATGTCACCGGTCCGGTCACCGGTCATGTCACCGGTCCGGTCCAGTCACCGGTCCGGTCATTGATCACCGGTCCGGTCCGGTCACCGGTCATGTCACCGGTCCGGTCACTGGTCATGTCACCGGTCCGGTCACCGGTCCGGTCACCGGTCCGGTCATTGATCACCGGTCCGGTCACCGGTCCGGTCCGGTCACCGGTCATGTCACCGGTCCGGTCACCGGTCATGTCACCGGTCCGGTCATGTCACCGGTCATGTCACCGGTCCGGTCATGTCACCGGTCCGGTCATGTCAACGGTCCGGTCCGGTCACCGGTCCGGTCATTGATCACCGCTCCGGTCACCGGTCAACAGTCATCAGTTAGGCCTGCCACCGATAACACCAGTCACCGGTCAAGAAGAAGAACTCGGTCTTCTTCATTGAATTATTCTCCTATTCTTCGTTGAATACATCGTCTTCATCAAGGGTTAGACATCTGACACGCTCTTCTTCCTCGAGCTGTTCTCATCGTCGCGGCTCTCGTAAGCGATCACGTCGTCACTCACGGAGACGTTATTCTAGAAGATCTCGGTCTCATCGCAGCCGATCCACATCTCGGCCGATCCAGATCTCGACATCGCAGGAAACAAGGACGTCGTCAACCTTCACGTAGACATCAGCGGACTGCATTGAGCACCACTGGATATTTATCGAACATACCTCTCCTTCATTGAGCAGTTCTCGGCGTTGATACGCTCGTAAGCGATCATGCCAATGCTCACGGAGACAATATTGTAGAAGACAATATTTTCAGCGTAGCCGAACAATATTTCGGCATCGAAGTTATATGGATGTCGCCACTTCTCACGTAGGCGTTAATGAACCTACTGGTCATATCGACGTTCTCCATTTTATTCCTTTAGGAATATCATGTCTCCATTCCACGTGTGATGGTTCTTCTTATGGCATCCACACATGTTGCAGTCACCGAGCCGTAGTTGTATACGAACACTAGTTCGTTTAACATTCAGGCTTCGGGATAAGCTGTTCTTTTCTCCACTACGACTACAAGGACACTTATGCCTATTAATACTGATAATCTACCGTTGTTTTCCGGTTAACATTATCAGATGACTTCGTGGATGGTCATTCTTCTGCACCAGATATTTCCATTCTGACGCAGTTATATTATACCGGTCCCGATCACCGGACATCGGTCACCATTCATCGGTCATATCACCAATCACTGATCACCGGTCAGAATAAGTGATGTCTCATCGCCATCGGATTGGATTTTTTTTTGGCATGATCTTCTTTTCCGAGCAGTGCTTGACATTGATAACAGACCATATGGATTCCACCATTTTTCGGTCTTTAACTGGTAACGTCACCGGTCATATTATGACTGGTCGGTTCACCGGGCTACAGTTACCGGTCATTGACCGGTCCGGTTCGGTCACCACTTACCAATTACCGGTATTCCACTGTGTTTTCATCGGTCAATTTTTAGTATCACGGGTATCGTCTACATTACATAGTTGTATACCCCTGGCTATGATTGTATTGAATACTATATTTTATGGATTCAACAATCTACATGACTTTTTGTGTTTTTCAATACTGATGTTCTACTGGCGACGGTTACCAAATCATGCTATATCTGTTATTTGTATTTCTATCTCAACCGGCTACATGCAGACTACTGGTCTTGCAGATAGATCGGCTGAAGTGGGCTCGGAGACTAGCATTGAGGTCGAACATTACTATTTGAACTCTATTAATTTATGTTCGAGACCCGAAGGATGAATTGTTTTAACCGCCTTTACCTGTCGGCTACAGACTTTGCAGTCAGTGTCACGGAACAGTTGGGACACATTAATGACGCTAACAGGATTAGCAAGACGACATTTGTATCGACTTCTGCTTTTCTATTGCTCCTACGGCAGTGCATATTTTCAAGCTACTGGAATCAACAAGAGTTCTGATACATAGGATTGCCTATCAGATTGACCGCATAGCGGCTACAGTCTTGTAGATGGCTTAGGACCTATTGAACTCAGATCTTAGATCCTAGGATCTGGAGGGACCTCATCTTAAAGTTATTCTTCTATTACACTTCTGGCCATAACAGGCCGTCTTCCTATAACTGGTCGTATTCCTTTCGGAATTCGTCCAGGTTAGAAGTCTTGAAGTAAATGGATTAATCAAGTCAGAATTTAAGACTTCCATGCATTCTACCGGCAAGCGTGGACCCGCTTAAGGTTACCCCTAGGGTTTTCACCTTTTTCTGCCATCACACCTCCGATTCCGGAGGTACCACTATCAATCATATTTCCGTACTTCGCAAATCGATGACTTCGCGACCTGTATTATCCAGGATTTTAAAGGCGCCTGTTATTGGGTCAAGAAGAGGCTATATTCTGTAGATAGGTCATAAACTTATAAGTGTTAAACACTGTCCTATTCTACCAATTTTCAAGTGTGTTTGGAGTGGGAAAGTTCGGCTTGCCGTGGTTTCTTTGCCCACCCATCCTTGACAAATGGTTCCGGTCACCGGTCGGTATTTACCGGTCCGGTCACCGGTCCTTCTGCTGAGACGTCTTTTCTTACGTCCGTTTCAGCTTTATTTTTAAGATAATTGTATTAATCTCGGGATTATTTAATGACACAGATTTCCATCTTTTTTGTCATTATTTACCACTATTCAGTGGTGTCTAGACTAGAAGATTATCTTGGCAAGAATATAGTTATTCTACCACAACCTTCCTTACATCTTATACAGATGTGAGCAGATAAGGTTATGGACGATCACATAGAACAACGTATCTTGATTTTCTCAATTATGTGGTATCCTAACGAATATCACCTGCACATCTACATCTTGAAAAGCGAAAATTCTTTTTAGCTGTTTTTCATTTACAACACATTTTCACGATTCCTTTGTGATGGTTTCAACTATCACACATCGGTCGTGGTTTACTTACAGACACGGAGGTGATCATATTATCACTCCTTGTAACTGGAAATCAGGAACTTATTCGTTCTTTGCAAGAACAACAAATTTTCTCTATCGTCTTTCTCATACCAGTTCGTCTCAACGCCCTGTTGGACCTTTTGTCCTGCAGTTCTTTCTTTCGAATTATTTTTCCGTTGGGTTCAATAATGTAATTGCGCATGCGCGGCAGTGAAGTTGCAGACGAGTTGCATGATGTACATAGTATATCAAAGAATGTTGTTTATCATCAAACGCTAGTTATTAGCGTTATGCGAACGTATATCGCAGTGTATACCGGTATGCTGAACAACGTCAACAATGCAGTTCACAGAAATCGATCCAGCAGGGTGTGCGATTGTTATACATTCGTCCATTGACATAAACTGGAATATCTTGCCTTCTTGGTGAGTTTTTGCAATAACTGAGTTTTTGCCATAATTTCATGAAATATACTTAATGAACCATGGGATTATGGTTCTACGACCTTTTAAGTCTCCTGTACAATTATTTTCAGGAAACTTCTTCACAGGTCAAATATCATATCTCACTGAGACATATTTTTACTGATCCAAACATGTGCCACTTCATGTCTGGCCATTAATAACTTTTAGTTATCTCTACAGAAGAACGTTTTTCTGTTAGAGTTTCAATCCTTGTTACTTGTGCAAGGATAATTCCATCAGAACTGTATAAAGGTTCTATGGAAATTCATTTTTACTGGGTAATTGAGAGCATAGTTATTACCTTAATCACTCTGCTAGATACATAGAGGTTTTACTCATCTTTTTCTTGATGATAAGAAATTTGTTCTTTTCTTCATCAAAGGATAGAGATTATGCTTTCGTATACCTTGTTTTGTGTAAGTCATCGCAACTCTGTGCTGTCTTACCTATTTTGGAACTGATCCAAACTATGGAACGTCAACACTATGTTTTTCGTTCCTTTACCTTCTTAAGCGGTTTTGACTTGTGTAACATGTTGGGATGCTTAATGAGCTCCCTATGAACCTTTTTCAACAGGCTTATTAACAGTTCCAATATAATTTTAAGACGGTTTTCCTTCTTATTATGGCTTTTACCATACGGAGAAGTGAAATTCATGCTTTTTCTGTTGAATACGACCAATTCCAGTTGGATCTATTGTCGTTTTCACTTTGTTGTGTCAGCCAGGATTCCTTGCTTAATATCAAGTCCTCTATATGGCTTCTACCTTCAAGTTTCCAAGTTTTCTTAAACTGGTAGTCATGAAGATGAGGATAAACTTCTTTGGGCAATCAGGGCTTTGAAGTTCTATCTCAGCAGTGTTAGTCAGAAGTCCATTCGAGGTTCTCAAAGACACTCTTCATTTCCCCAAAAAAGGGGGGGGAGATGTGTCTGCGGCTTCTATTTCTCGGGGTTAGACCTCGACTAAGGAAAGTTAATCTTATCCTATCTAAGGATTCATTCCTTTTTAGGATCTGACCGCATGAATTAAGAGCTCTGTCTGTTTTGTGGGCATATATTAATCACACCCCACTTTTTGACGTGCTCTAAGCTGTTTACTGGAGGAATCCGACCACCTTGTCATCTTTTATCTTCGTTTTCTGAAGTGCCAACAATACAATTTGTATACGTTTGGGCTTGTTGTGGTTTCACTAACGGTAGTGTCTTCTTTACGACATAGACATATTACTCTGTCCAAGAAGTCATAATTAATACCGTTTTAACGAAGATTACTTGATATCATTAGCTGATAACCCTGTTTATGGGTTCTACTGTGTTGGGAAAATATATACGAACCTTCCCACCGCAGCTGCAAAATCAGCATACGATAACAGGTCAGTATTTATGACATTAAAACAAATTTTTTAAATAAAATTCATTTTAATTATTAAATACTTACCTGTTATCGGTAAGTCCCACCTCCCACCCCGCTATTCGATTAATATTTTTGTATATATATTGAAAGAATATTGAGGGTTGGTTACCGATTTTTGGCTAGGTTGCATTGCACTATGTTTAACCTGGCCTGTATTACGGTATTGAGGTGGCGGATTCCCAGTTAAAATTCCGGATGAGTTATTTCCCCTTGGAAAGTATAAGCATACGATAACAGGTAAGTATTTAATAATTAAAATGAATTTTATTTAAAAAATTTGTTTTGGTTCAATAATGATGAAACTTTACCAGGTTGTTTGTCTCGACAATATCTAGGTAAAGTTTGACGTTTGGTAAAGATTGAATGAACCGACTCCTCTCAGGTGAGCTCACTAGGGCCATCTTGGCCCTCTTGTTTTCAACTAAACTAACTAATCCTCCATGATTGATTACCGTTCCTAGGGTGGGGTGAGTGAGGAGGAGATGGCGGCCCAAGAGACGGGTCACCTGGTGAGACAAGACACGAACACCGTCATATACCCGAAGCTCGTGTCACGCCAGACAATGCGAGACTTTGTGGGGCTCGAGAAGACAGACAAGCAGACGAGAGAGGCCATGCTCAACTTCAGCTACTTCCTCACCATTGGAAATATGGATGAGGCTTTTAAAGCAATAAAACTCATTAAGAGGTACTTGATAATTGGCTGCTATTATTAAATTTATACAGTATCCTATGCCAGCATAGCGCGTTACATGATTTACTTATGTTTGATGTGAAGACTACAGTCTCAAATGGATTAAAATAGAAGCATATCCCACAATTCTTTTCAGGACGAAATGGATTTAATGCCAAGAAATAAAAAGTCCCGACATTGAAATGAAATTACCTGATTTTGACTATTAGTGATGGCAGAAAGTATCATGACAGATGGATTGAATACCTGTCTGATTTAAGTGGTACTTTCCGAAAAATTTGAAGCCACGCTTTAGCGGACCACTTTTATCATGGAACACGGATTGAGATCGTATATTTTTCTTTCTAGAACATTAACCCAGTATGGGATGCTGTTTCCTCTGTGACAAAGCCGTTGCATAATTTGTTAAAGTTTGTGGCTTCTGACATTCAGTTGACTTCCTGTTAAAAAATTAACACTAACTGTCCTTGGAACAGCATTAACGGTTGTTAATTACTGCTCTATGAATAATTTAAAAGATCATCAACATCAGAAAACATTTAATAAAACAAAACAAAGTTAAGTGTCATTTCTAATTTGAAATAATATTACAAAATAATTTCTTTCTTTGTCTATAACACCTACAAAAACTTTCAACGAGTCCTTTTCATCGGTTGGATTTAATAATGTTATGAAGATTGTTTTTTCCCTTGCTAACAACACCCTTCGGAAATGTGTATTATTTCAGCGAGTCCGTGTGGGAGAACATGGCAAAGATGTGCGTGAAGTCCCGGCGGCTTGATGTGGCCAGTGTGTGCCTGGGTAACATGGGTCATGCGCGCGGTGCGCAGGCTCTCAGGGAGTGTATGAAGGAACCGGAGCTGGACGCCAAGGTCGCCACCCTGGCCATGCAGCTGGGCCTATTTGTAAGTGATGAAGTTTATTTGATGCATGTTTTTAGTTTCAAAATTGTCTTACATAGAGATTTTTACCAATGAGATTTAAGTTAAATTAGTATCAGCTACAAAAGTTGACCAATTGCTTTTGTCTTTCTAGCCTTGATCTCCATTTGTTAAACCTTAAACACTCAAATACAACTCATGGTGCTTTTGTATTCCCTTAGACAATCAAATTTAATTTAAGACCTTTCTTTATAGATTCAAGTTTTCAAGGCTTCATTTCCAATCTTAAGATTCCAATGAGCTGCAAACAGCATAAAACCTAAACAGACTGCAAGTTACCCGCAGGCTGTTCTGTTTTGTGCTGGTTGCATTTAGACATTGTCACTTTGCTTCAGAGTGGGAAAAGGTTCAATAAAAAATATTTATCAATGAGATTGAAGTTGAATTAGTCTCGGCTACAAAAATTGACCAATTTCTTGTGACTTTTGTTTGTTTCCATTGATTTAATACATGAAAATAATGCCAAGATTTAATTCATCAATGTTTGTAGTCGAGGCCTGTGTTTAAAATATGCATGACCTTCAGAAATTTCTGAACCATTACTATAGAAATATTTATATAAAACAATTTTGAAGCCTCTTGTCTATGCCGTTGCTATTACAAGAATATTGAATAGGCTTTTGGTGTTCATTTTTGGGCGAGTCTCGATGTTTGTGATTCTGTCTGTCCAAACAAATGTCTAAGATGTGTTACCAGCCCCTTTACAATACAACAATACATCTAATATGGGGGGGGGGGGCAGTTATGTACTAGTAATTCATGTGCGTCCATGTATACAGGAAGATGCTGAGAGGCTGTTGAAGAATTGCAAGCGATATGATTTGCTCAATGAGTTCTACCAAAGTGCCGGGCAGTGGGGAAAGGTAGTCTTTGTACCCATTTTACCTCTATTACATGTATGATGCAGCTTTGCTTTTGCATGTTCAGTAGGATTATTAATTAACTTTAAAAGAATATATATATATTTATATTAAGCATGTTAATAATATATTAAATAGTTTTATGTTTAAGTGTGTTTAAAGAATAAGATTCTTTTTATGTGGCCATACCAAATAAAAATATGAATTGATTGTTCAGATTTTCCTTTGGTTTTAAACAAATTTGACTTTAAACACCTCATCTCTGCAAAACCATGTATTTCTTTTCCTAGCAAAGAGGTTTGTTCAGTTCAATGAGAGTATTTGTTCTCTTTTATCCAGCAACATCAATTATGACATATAAAGCTAGACAGAGTTAAAATTTACGAATTTCTTCTAGGCTTTGGAGACAGCGGAAATGTATGACCGAATTCATCTGCGGACGACCTATTATAATTATGCCAAGTATTTAGAGGGAAAAGGCGAACTGGCGGAGGCTATTCCAAAGTAAGGGGCTGCATTACAATTAAATTTCAATTATATTTCATCTAAAAGCTGTACATGATTTTGTGTTGCTTTTTTATGTCCCCCACTATAGTAGTGTGGGACATATTGTTTTTGCCCTGTCTGTTGGTCTGTCTGTTGGTCTGTTGGTCTGTCTGTTTGCGCCAACTTTAACATTTTGCAATAACTTTTGCTATATTGAAGATAGCAACTTCATATTTGGCATGCATGTGTATCTCATGAAGCTGCACATTTTGAGTGGTGAAAGGTCAAGGTCATCCTTCAAGGTTAGAGGTAAAATATATGTGGCCAAAATCGCTCATTTTATGAATACTTTTGCAATATTGAAGATAGCAACTTGATATTTGGCATGCATGTGTATCTCATGGAGCTGCACATTTTGAGTGGTGAAAGGTCAAGGTCATCCTTCAAGGTCAGAGGTCAATTATATGTGGCCAAAATCGCTCATTTTATGAATACTTTTGCAATATTGAAGATAGCAACTTGATATTTGGCATGCATGTGTATCTCATGGAGCTGCTCATTTTGAGTGGTGAAAGGTCAAGGTCATCCTTCAAGGTCAGAGGTCAAATATATGTGGCCCAAATCGCTTATTTTATGAATACTTTTGCAATATTGAAGATAGCAACTTGATATTTGGCATGCATGTGTATCTCATGGAGCTGCACATTTTGAGTGGTGAAAGGTCAAGGTCAAGGTAATCCTTCACAAGGTCAAGGTCATCCTACAATGTCAAACATCATATAGGGGGACATTGTGTTTCACAAACACATCTTGTTAAATTAACTGATTTGTATGTAATCCATCAAAGTCCATTTTGCTATTGTGAATTTCTTACTTCAGACATTTATTGATATCTCTGATGTGATGTCAGACATTTTGTTGCCATGTTGACAGCTATAAAAAGTGTCTGATTTCACGCATTTATTAACCCTTTCCCTCTCAGAGGCGAAGTTTAAATTTTTATATGCAACTAGCATAAAACCATAACAGCCTGTGAGGTTTTGTGCTGTTTGCTGCTCGTCAACATTTTTGGGTTGGAAATAAAGCCTTTTAAATTAAACTTGAATCTAGTAGAAAAAATATTTAATTTTAATTGATTTTCAAACTGACTACAAACCTGTCATAGTGCCTATCTTAGGGATAAAGGGTGAATTGGTATAAACATACAATTAACATTTGTTCTCATGTTTCAACCAGCTTTGAGAAGTCGGACACTCACAGGTTTGAGGTGCCCAGGATGCTGTTTGATGAACCAGATAACCTGGAGCAGTACATCCTTAAACACAAGGACAGGTGAGAGCAGTGGCATGTACAAATGCATGCGCCTTAATTGTCCCAGATAAACTTGTGCAGTTGCACGGGTAAATCAGGCACATCACTTTACGCTTGTAGTGTATTTTTTATGCCCCCGGATCGAATGATTGGGGGTATATTGTCTTTTGCCTGTCTGTCTGTCTGTCCTGTCCCGTCCCGTCCCGTCTGTCTTGCTATATTGAAGATAGCAACTTGATATTTGGCATGCATGTGTATCTCATGGAGCAGAATGCACAGGCTAATCTTGGATTTTACTATACACACATGCAATAAGCCCAGTTTTCACAAAAGGGGGCAAATATTCAGGTTCTTACAGAAGTTATGGGGCCAGTGCATGAAGTCATGTATGCTACATTGCTTGTTACTCCACCATATGAAACACCTTGTGGGTAAACTGATACTACTATTTCTCACGTATTCAGGTCATTACACAAGTGGTGGGCCCAGTACATGGAGTCACTGGGGGAGATGGACACGGCCCTGCAGTTCTATGAAATGGCCCAGGACTATCTGTCCCTTGTGAGGGTCTACTGTTACTGCGGAAACATGGACAAGGTATGGCTTTGTATTTGTATATGACCCTCGCTTTCAGAACAAGGGGATTAATGCTTGTGCGTAAAGTGTTGTCCCAGATAAGGCTGTGCATTACGCATAGGCTTATCAGGGACAATACTTTCCGCTTAGTAGAGAATTACAATAACAAATGTAATTAACTGAGAAAGTGACGTCTGTAATAAGCCTGTGTGGAGTGCACAGGCTAATCTGGTACGATACTTTATGCACATGCATTTAACCCCTTTTTCGCAACGCAAGGCTTGTATTAAAGTAGGAGGCATGGGTTTAGTCTTAAGCAGAGAGCCCTTCTTGAAAGAACTTCTCTTAAATGATGCAATTTACTGCTAATTTCAAGTTTGCATTTGAATATCATTAATTTGAATATATTCTCTGTTTTGTCTGTATATTTTCCCTCATAATGGATAGCTAGGCCCTTTCCCCAAATCAAGAATAATAATGGGGGCTATATAGGTTGAATGCCTACACTCAATTCAATTGTATTTCCCTCAAAATATCTTGTTTACATTGAAGGCATATCTGGGCTTTACAAGAAATAATTAAATTTAATAACATATAAATTTAATGTAGTATTATACTGCCCCCAGGCCAGTGAAATCTGCAATGAGACGGGAGACAAGGCCGGCTGCTACCACCTCGCCCGTCAGCTGGAGAATCAGGACCACATCAAGGAGGCCATACACTTCTTCCAGAGGGCCGAGGCATACGGAAACGCCATCAGGCTCTGTAAGGTATGTGTCCACATAGGGGTAACACCTGTAGGCATATAGCAATGCCATCAGGCTCTGTAAGGTATGTGTCCACAGAGGGGTAACACTTGTAGACATACAGCAATGCCATCAGGCTCTGTAAGGTTTGTGTCCACATAGGGGTAACACTTGTAGGCATACAGCAATGCCATCAGGCTCTGTAAGGTATGTGTCCACAGAGGGGTAACACTTGTAGACGTACAGCAATGCCATCAGGCTCTGTAAGGTATGTGTCCACAGAGGGGTAACACTTGTAGGCATACAGCAATGCCATCAGGCTCTGTAAGGTATGTGTCCACAGAGGGGTAACACCTGTAGACATACAGCAATGCCATCAGGCTCTGTAAGGTATGTGTCCACAGAGGGGTAACACTTGTAGACATACAGCAATGCCATCAGGCTATGTAAGGTATGTGTCCACATAGGGGTAACACTTGTAGGCATACAGCAATGCCATCAGGCTCTGTTAGTTATGTGTCCACAGAGGGGTAACACCTGTAGACATACAGCAATGCCATCAGGCTATGTAAGGTATGTGTCCACATAGGGGTAACACTTGTAGGCATGCAGCAATGCCATCAGGCTCTGTAAGGTATGTGTCCACATAGGGGTAACACCTGTAGACATACAGCAATGCCATCAGGCTATGTAAGGTATGTGTCCACATAGGGGTAACACTTGTAGGCATACAGCAATGCCATCAGGCTATGTAAGGTATGTGTCCACATAGGGGTAACACCTGTAGGCATACAGCAATGCCATCAGGCTCTATAAGGTATGTGTCCACATAGGGGTAACACCTGTAGACATACAGCAATGCCATCAGGCTCTGTAAGGTATGTGTCCACATAGGGGTAACACCTGTAGACATACAGCAATGCCATCAGGCTCTGTAAGGTATGTGTCCACATAGGGGTAACACCTGTAGACATACAGCAATGCCATCAGGCTCAGTAAGGTATGTGTCCACATAGGGGTAACACCTGTAGGCATATAGCAATTCCGTCAGGCTCTGTAAGGTATGTGTCCACATAGGGGTAACACCTGTAGGCATATAGCAATGCCATCAGGCTCTGTAAGTTATGTGTCCACATAGGGGTAACACCTGTAGACATACAGCAATGCCATCAGGCTCTGTAAGGTATGTGTCCACAGAGGGGTCACACCTGTAGGCATACAGCAATGCCATCAGGCTCTGTAAGGTATGTGTCCACATAGGGGTAACACTTGTAGACATACAGCAATGCCATCAGGCTATGTAAGGTATGTGTCCACAGAGGGGTAACACTTGTAGACATACAGCAATGCCATCAGGCTCTGTAAGGTATGTGTCCACAGAGGGGTAACACTTGTAGACATACAGCAATGCCATCAGGCTCTGTAAGGTATGTGTCCACAGAGGGGTAACACTTGTAGACATACAGCAATGCCATCAGGCTCTGTAAGGTATGTGTCCACAGAGGGGTAACACTTGTAGACGTACAGCAATGCCATCAGGCTCTGTAAGGTATGTGTCCACATAGGGGTAACACTTGTAGGCATACAGCAATGCAATCAGGCTCTGTAAGGTATGTGTCCACATAGGGGTAACACTTGTAGACATACAGCAATGCCATCAGGCTCTGTAAGGTATGTGTCCACAGAGGGGTAACCCCTGTAGACATACAGCAATGCCATCAGGCTCTGTAAGTTATGTGTCCACATAGGGGTAACACCTGTAGACATACAGCAATGCCATCAGGCTCTGTAAGGTATGTGTCCACATAGGGGTAACACTTGTAGGCATGCAGCAATGCCATCAGGCTATGTAAGGTATGTGTCCACATAGGGGTAACACCTGTAGACATACAGCAATGCCATCAGGCTCTGTAAGGTATGTGTCCACATAGGGGTAACGCTTGTAGGCATACAGCAATGCCATCAGGCTCTGTAAGGTATGTGTCCACATAGGGGTAACACTTGTAGGCATACAGCAATGCCATCAGGCTCTGTAAGGTATGTGTCCACATAGGGTAAACACCTGTAGGCATACAGCAATGCCATCAGGCTCTGTAAGGTATGTGTCCACATAGGGGTAACACTTGTAGGCATACAGCAATGCCATCAGGCTCTGTAAGGTATGTGTCCACATAGGGGTAACACTTGTAGGCATACAGCAATGACATCAGGCTCTGTAAGGTATGTGTCCACATAGGGGTAACACTTGTAGACATACAGCAATGCCATCAGGCTCTGTAAGGTATGTGTCCACATAGGGGTAACACTTGTAGACATACAGCAATGACATCAGGCTCTGTAAGGTATGTGTCCACATAGGGGTAACACTTGTAGACATACAGCAATGCCATCAGGCTCTGTAAGGTATGTGTCCACATAGGGGTAACACCTGTAGACATATAGCAATGCCATCAGGCTCTGTAAGGTATGTGTCCACAGAGGGGTCACACCTGTAGACACACAGCAATGACATCAGGCTCTGTAAGTTATGTGTCCACAGAGGGGTCACACCTGTAGACATACAGCAATGCCATCAGGCTCTGTAAGGTATGTGTCCACAGAGGGTTAACACCTGTAGGCATACAGCAATGCCATCAGGCTCTGTAAGTTATGTGTCCACAGAGGGGTCACTCCTGTAGACATACAGCAATGCCATCAGGCTCTGTATGTTATGTGTCCACATAGGGGTAACACCTGTAAACATACAGCAATGCCATCAGGCTCTGTAAGGTATGTGTCCACATAGGGGTAACACTTGTAGGCATACAGCAATGCCATCAGGCTATGTAAGATATGTGTCCACATAGGGGTAACACTTGTAGACATACAGCAATGCCATCAGGCTCTGTAAGGTATGTGTCCACATAGGGGTAACACTTGTAGACATACAGCAATGCCATCAGGCTCTGTAAGGTATGTGTCCACAGAGGGGTAACACTTGTAGACATACAGCAATGCCATCAGGCTCTGTAAGGTATGTGTCCACATAGGGGTAACACTTGTAGGCATACAGCAATGCCATCAGGCTCTGTAAGGTATGTGTCCACATAGGGGTAACACTTTTAGGCATACAGCAATGCCATCAGGCTCTGTAAGGTATGTGTCCACAGAGGGGTCACACGTGTAGACACACAGCAATGACATCAGGCTCTGTAAGTTATGTGTCCACAGAGGGGTCACACCTGTAGACATACAGCAATGCCATCAGGCTCTGTAAGGTATGTGTTCACAGAGGGGTAACACCTGTAGGCATACAGCAATGCCATCAGGCTCTGTAAGTTATGTGTCCACAGAGGGGTCACACCTGTAGACATACAGCAATGCCATCAGGCTCTGTAAGTTATGTGTCCACATAGGGGTAACACCTGTAAACATACAGCAATGCCATCAGGCTCTGTACGGTATGTGTCCACATAGGGTTAACACCTGTAGGCATACAGCAATGCCATCAGGCTCTGTAAGGTATGTGTCCACATAGGGGTAACACTTGTAGGCATGCAGCAATGCCATCAGGCTCTGTAAGGGATGTGTCCACATAGGGGTAACACTTGTAGGCATACAGCAATGCCATCAGGCTCTGTAAGGTATGTGTCCACATAGGGGTAACACCTGTAGACATACAGCAATGCCATCAGGCTCTGTAAGGTATGTGTCCACAGAGGGGTAACACTTGTAGACATACAGCAATGCCATCAGGCTCTGTAAGGTATGTGTCCACAGAGGGGTAACACTTGTAGACATACAGCAATGCCATCAGGCTCTGTAAGGTATGTGTCCACAGAGGGGTAACACTTGTAGACATACAGCAATGCCATCAGGCTCTGTAAGGTATGTGTCCACAGAGGGGTAACACTTGTAGACATACAGCAATGCCATCAGGCTCTGTAAGGTATGTGTCCACATAGGGGTAACACTTGTAGGCATACAGCAATGCCATCAGGCTCTGTAAGGTATGTGTCCACAGAGGGGTAACACTTGTAGACGTACAGCAATGCCATCAGGCTCTGTAAGGTATGTGTCCACATAGGGGTAACACTTGTAGGCATGCAGCAATGCCATCAGGCTCTGTTAGTTATGTGTCCACAGAGGGGTAACACTTGTAGACATACAGCAATGCCATCAGGCTCTGTAAGGTATGTGTCCACAGAGGGTTAACACCTGTAGGCATACAGCAATGCCATCAGGCTCTGTAAGGTATGTGTCCACAGAGGGGTAACACTTGTAGACGTACAGCAATGCCATCAGGCTCTGTAAGGTATGTGTCCACAGAGGGGTAACACTTGTAGACGTACAGCAATGCCATCAGGCTCTGTAAGGTATGTGTCCACATAGGGGTAACACTTGTAGGCATACAGCAATGCCATCAGGCTATGTAAGGTATGTGTCCACATAGGGGTAACACCTGTAGGCATACAGCAATGCCATCAGGCTCTGTAAGGTATGTGTCCACATAGGGGTAGCGCTTGTAGGCATACAGCAATGCCATCAGGCTCTGTAAGGTATGTGTCCACATAGGGGTAACACTTGTAGGCATACAGCAATGCCATCAGGCTCTGTAAGGTATGTGTCCACATAGGGTAAACACCTGTAGGCATACAGCAATGCCATCAGGCTCTGTAAGGTATGTGTCCACATAGGGGTAACACCTGTAGACATACAGCAATGCCATCAGGCTCTGTAAGGTATGTGTCCACAGAGGGGTAACACTTGTAGACATACAGCAATGCCATCAGGCTCTGTAAGGTATGTGTCCACAGAGGGGTAACACTTGTAGACATACAGCAATGCCATCAGGCTCTGTAAGGTATGTGTCCACATAGGGGTAACACTTGTAGACATATAGCAATGCCATCAGGCTCTGTAAGGTATGTGTCCACAGAGGGGTAACACTTGTAGACGTACAGCAATGCCATCAGGCTCTGTAAGGTATGTGTCCACATAGGGGTAACACTTGTAGGCATACAGCAATGACATCAGGCTCTGTAAGGTATGTGTCCACATAGGGGTAACACTTGTAGGCATACAGCAATGACATCAGGCTCTGTAAGGTATGTGTCCACAGAGGGGTCACACCTGTAGACATACAGCAATGCCATCAGGCTCTGTAAGGTATGTGTCCACAGAGGGTTAACACCTGTAGGCATACAGCAATGCCATCAGGCTCTGTAAGTTATGTGTCCACAGAGGGGTCACTCCTGTAGACATACAGCAATGCCATCAGGCTCTGTATGTTATGTGTCCACATAGGGGTAACACCTGTAAACATACAGCAATGCCATCAGGCTCTGTAAGGTATGTGTCCACATAGGGGTAACACTTGTAGGCATACAGCAATGCCATCAGGCTCTGTAAGGTATGTGTCCACATAGGGGTAACACTTGTAGGCATACAGCAATGACATCAGGCTCTGTAAGGTATGTGTCCACAGAGGGGTCACACGTGTAGACACACAGCAATGACATCAGGCTCTGTAAGGTATGTGTCCACATAGGGGTAACACCTGTAGACATACAGCAATGCCATCAGGCTCTGTAAGGTATGTGTCCACAGAGGGGTAACACCTGTAGACATACAGCAATGCCATCAGGCTATGTAAGGTATGTGTCCACATAGGGGTAACACTTGTAGGCATACAGCAATGCAATCAGGCTATGTAAGGTATGTGGCCACATAGGGTTATCACCTGTAGGCATACAGCAATGCCACCAGGCTCTGTAAGGTATGTGTCCACATAGGGTTTACACCTGTAGGCATACAGCAATGCCATCAGGCTCTGTAAGGTATGTGTCCACATAGGGTTTACACCTGTAGGCATACAGCAATGCCATCAGGCTCTGTAAGTTATGTGTCTACATAGGGGTAACACTTGTAGGCATACAGCAATGCCATCAGGCTATGTAAGGTATGTGTCCACATAGGGGTAACACCTGTAGGCATACAGCAATGCCATCAGGCTCTGTAAGTTATGTGTCCACATAGGGGTAACACTTGTAGGCATACAGCAATGCCATCAGGCTATGTAAGGTATGTGTCCACAGAGGGGTAACACTTGTAGGCATACAGCAATGCCATCAGGCTATGTAAGGTATGTGTCCACATAGGGGTAACACTTGTAGACGTACAGCAATGCCATCAGGCTCTGTAAGGTATGTGTCCACAGAGGGGTAACACTTGTAGGCATACAGCAATGCCATCAGGCTCTGTAAGGTATGTGTCCACATAGGGGTAACACCTGTAGACATACAGCAATGCCATCAGGCTCTGTAAGGTATGTGTCCACATAGGGTTTACACCTGTAGGCATACAGCAATGCCATCAGGCTCTGTAAGTTATGTGTCCACATAGGGGTAACACTTGTAGGCATACAGCAATGCCATCAGGCTCTGTAAGGTATGTGTCCACATAGGGGTAACACTTGTAGGCATACAGCAATGCCATCAGGCTCTGTAAGGTATGTGTCCACATAGGGGTAACACTTGTAGACATACAGCAATGCCATCAGGCTCTGTTAGTTATGTGTCCACAGAGGGGTAACACTTGTAGGCATACAGCAATGCCATCAGGCTCTGTAAGGTATGTGTCCACATAGGGGTAACACTTGTAGACATACAGCAATGCCATCAGGCTATGTAAGGTATGTGTCCACAGAGGGGTAACACCTGTAGACATACAGCAATGCCATCAGGCTCTGTTAGTTATGTGTCCACAGAGGGGTAACACTTGTAGACATACAGCAATGCCATCAGGCTATGTAAGGTATGTGTCCACATAGGGGTAACACTTGTAGGCATACAGCAATGCCATCAGGCTCTGTTAGTTATGTGTCCACATAGGGGTAACACTTGTAGGCATACAGCAATGCCATCAGGCTCTGTAAGGTATGTGTCCACATAGGGGTAACACTTGTAGGCATACAGCAATGCCATCAGGCTCTGTAAGGTATGTGTCCACATAGGGGTAACACCTGTAGACATACAGCAATGCCATCAGGCTCTGTAAGGTATGTGTCCACATAGGGGTAACACTTGTAGGCATACAGCAATGCCATCAGGCTCTGTAAGGTATGTGTCCACATAGGGGTAACACTTGTAGGCATACAGCAATGCCATCAGGCTCTGTTAGTTATGTGTCCACATAGGGGTAACACTTGTAGGCATACAGCAATGCCATCAGGCTCTGTAAGGTATGTGTCCACATAGGGGTAACACTTGTAGGCATACAGCAATGCCATCAGGCTCTGTAAGGTATGTGTCCACATAGGGGTAACACTTGTAGGCATACAGCAATGCCATCAGGCTCTGTAAGGTATGTGTCCACATAGGGGTAACACTTGTAGACATACAGCAATGCCATCAGGCTATGTAAGGTATGTGTCCACATAGGGGTAACACTTGTAGACATACAGCAATGCCATCAGGCTCTGTAAGGTATGTGTCCACAGAGGGGTAACCCCTGTAGACATACAGCAATGCCATCAGGCTCTGTAAGGTATGTGTCCACATAGGGGTAACACCTGTAGGCATACAGCAATGCCATCAGGCTCTGTAAGGTATGTGTCCACAGAGGGGTAACACTTGTAGGCATATTGCAATGCCATCAGGCTCTGTAAGGTATGTGTCCACAGAGGGTCAACACTTGTAGACATACAGCAATGCCATCAGGCTCTGTAAGGTATGTGTCCACATAGGGGTAACACTTGTAGGCATACAGCAATGCCATCAGGCTCTGTAAGTTATGTGTCCACATAGGGGTAACACCTGTAGACATACAGCAATGCCATCAGGCTCTGTAAGTTATGTGTCCACATAGGGGTAACACCTGTAGACATACAGCAATGCCATCAGGCTCTGTAAGGTATGTGTCCACAGAGGGGTAACACCTGTAGACATACAGCAATGCCATCAGGCTATGTAAGGTATGTGTCCACATAGGGGTAACACCTGTAGACATACAGCAATGCCATCAGGCTCTGTAAGGTATGTGTCCACATAGGGGTAACACCTGTAGACATACAGCAATGCCATCAGGCTATGTAAGGTATGTGTCCACATAGGGGTAACACTTGTAGGCATACAGCAATGCCATCAGGCTCTGTAAGGTATGTGTCCACATAGGGGTAACACTTGTAGGCATACAGCAATGCCATCAGGCTCTGTAAGGTATGTGTCCACATAGGGGTAACACCTGTAGGCATACAGCAATGCCATCAGGCTCTATAAGGTATGTTACTCTTAGGTGAAACAGGTGTTAGAATTTTAGCTTTGCTCTGGAAAAACGGGGTTTAATGCATTTTGATCTCGCGATGTAACGATCTGCAGTGTATTTCTTCGAAACAAGGATGCAGATTTGTCAACGCAAGCTAAAACATCTTATTGTATTAATAGAATTTTGTCACACAAGACAAGGAACGTTTTGTAATGTGTGTGTTTTAATACCTTTTTTGTTTAATAGATTGCTAGAGATCAAAAGGAGGCAATATGAATTATATTAAAAAGTATCAAATAATCGTGCGTTTACTATTTGCCAAGTCACATGAAAATAGCTGATGATCTTGTAAATACAACTACAAGTGTTTTCTTTTACATGTAAACCAGCTCTTATACACGATCATGTTAATAAGGTAATGGGCCTAGCTCTGATAGTTCAAATGTGACAAACATTCTCATTGGTCAGTAGATTTAGTTTTTTGAAAGTCACATGACCCTGTTTGACCAATAGGAGCACCAGTATGTTTATAAGGTGAAGAGCCTAGCTCTGATAGTTCAAATGAAACAAACATTCTCATTGGTCAGTATGTTAAGTTGTCATGTGACCATTTTTGACCAATAGGAGCACCAGTATGAGGACCAGATGATGAACCTGGCTCTGATGGGTCGCCCGGAGGATATGAAGGAGGCGGCCAGATACTATGAGAATGTGCCTGGCCAGCAGGATAAGGCTGTCATGCTCTATCACAAGGTACTGAGTTTCAGAAACAATTGAGCCTTGTTCTAGGAAAACTGGGCTTAATGCATTTGAGTCGCGGTCCAAGAAAACTGGGCAAAATGCGTGTGCGTAAAGTGTCGTCCCAGATTAGCCTGTGCAGTCCACACAGGCTAATCAGGGACGACACTTTCCGCCTAAATTGGATTTTTGCTAAGAAGAGACTTCATTTTAAACGAAAAATGTCATAAAAGCGGAAAGTGTCGTCCCTGATTAGCCTGTGCGGATTGCACAGGCTAATCTGGGAAGACACTTTACGCACATGAATTATGCCCAGTTTTCTCAGAACACGACTCGTTTGCTCGTAAAGTTTCTGCACAGGCTTATCAGGGACAAGACTTTCTGTTTATATGGTATATTTTCGTTTAAAGGAAGTCTCCTCTTAGGAAAAATCTATTTTTGGATGAAAGTGTTTTTCCTGATTAGCATGTCCAGAGTAGCAATGGATGTAGTAGCAAACAAACGGTGTGGAGCTCTAATTCTTGGGGATGGAACAGGGAATTATTTTCATTTTTGTCAATTGAAAACTATAAACATGGTGTGAGAGTGTTGGAATAGTATTCAGTTCATGTCTTGAAATATTTTAATGCATGTTGTTAAAGGGAATTTGCTTACATTTCCATGAGAATCTGGATACTTCTATTATTTTTAGCTCACCTGAGCACAACATGCTCATGGTGAGCTTTTGTGATCGCCTTTTGTCCGTGGTCCGTCGTGCGTCTGTCATCAATATTTGCCTTGTGAACACTCTAGAGGCCACATTTATTGTCCGATCTTCATGAAACTTGGTCAGAACATTTGTCCCATTGATACCTCGACCGAGTTCGAAACTGGGTCATGCTGGGTCAAAAACTAGGTCACTAGGTAAAAAAAAAGAAAAATCTTGTGAACACGGTGGAAGTCACATTTGATGCCCAATCTTCATGTAACTTTGTCAAAATGTTTGTCTTAATGATATGTTGGTTGAGTTCAAAAATGGTTTCGGTCCATTGAAAAACATGGCCACCAGGGGGCAGGGCAGTATTCCTTATATGGCTATAGAGAAACCTTGTGAACACTCTTGAAGTCACAATTTTTGCCCAATCATCATGAAACTTGGTCAAAACATTGGTTTTATTGATATCTTGGACGAGTTCGAAAATGGTCCAGATCGGTGAAAAAACATGGCCGTCAGGGGGCGGGGCAGTTTTCTCTATATGTTTATAGTGAAAACATGTGAACACTCTAGAAGTCACGTTTTTGGTCAAATCTTCATGAAATTTGGTCAGAACATTTGTTTTCTGGATACGTTGGTTGAGTTCGAAAATGGTTTGGATTGGTAAAAAAACATGGCCTCCAGGGGGGTGGGGGGGGGGGTCTTTTTCCGTATGTTTGTATAGTAAAAAAAAGCTTGTGAACACTCTAGAAGTCACATTTGTTGCCTAATCACCATGAATTTTGTCTAAACATCGATTTTATAGATATCTCGGACGAGTTCGAAAATGGTCATGATCAGTGAAAAAAACATGGCCGCCAGGGGGCGGGGCAGTTTTCTCTATACGTATATAGTGTAAACATGTGACAGTCTGGAAGACGCATTTTTTGCCCAATCTTCATGAAATTTGGTTTGAACATTTGTTTCCTGGATATGACGGTTGAGTTCGAAAATGGTTCAAATCGGTAAAAAAACATGGCCGCCAGGGGGGGGGTCTTTTTCCTTATATTTTTATAGTAAAGAAGCTTGTGAACACTTTAGAAGTCACATTTTTTGCCTAATCATCATTTATTTGGTCAAAACATTGGTTATGTGGATATCTCGGATGATTTTAAAAATGGTCATGATCAGTTGAAAAACATGGCCGCCAGGGGATGGGGCAGTTTTCTCTATATGTATATAGTGAAAACATGTGAACAGTCTAGACGACACATTTTTCGCCCAATCTTTATGAAATTTGGTCAGAACATTTGTTTCCTGAATACGACGGTTGAGTATGAAAATGGTTCAGATCGGTAAAAAAACATGGCCGCCAGGAGGGGGTCTGTTTCCTTATATTTATGTAGTAAAAAAAGCTTGTGAACACTCTAGAAGTAACATTTTTTGTCCAATCATCATGAAACTTGGTCAAAACATTGGTTTTATAGATATCTTGGTTGAGTTTGAAAATAGTCTTGATCAGTGGGGTGGGGCAGTTTTCTCTATATGTATATAAGAAAACATGTGAACAGTCTAGAAGGCACATTTTTTGCCCAATCTTCATGACATTTGGTCAGAAGATATTTTCCTGGATACAACGGTTGAGTTCAAATACGACGGTTGAGTTCAAAAATGGTTTTGATCCATCTAGTAACATGACCACCGTGAGGGGGGGGGGGGGTCATTTTCCATAAATTTATATACTAAAAAAGTCATGTGAACACTCTCAAGGTCACATTTTTTTACCAATCATCATGAAACTTGGTCAAAACATTGGTTTTATTAATATATTGGATGAGTTTGAAAATGGTCGTGATCAGTGGAAAAACATGGCCGCCAGGGGATGGGGCAGTTTTCTCTATATGTATGTAAGAAGCATTTTCCTTATATACAGTCCAACCCCTTTTAAGCAGCCAGTCAAGGGAAACGGCCAAATTGGCTGCTTAAGGGTGGCCTCTTAAGAGGAGGTTGGGTCATAGGGTGTCTGGAGTTTTTGAGTACATGGCCAACTGTTCAATTTTTGTATAAACAAAATGGTAAATATGTTTACATATACTAAACAGTGTATAGACTTTAAATAATGTTATTTCTTCCTTTCTAAAATCAGTTATAAAATATAATTTTCATTCAAAAAAATAATATTCATCTTTCTAATATCATCAATATCATCATCATCATCAGAATCAAGTAAATGAAAAAGAATCATTCTCATGATTCATTGTTTACACAATGCGCGTTGTATGGCCCCAATGCACTTAAGATGGGAACAGTTGTAAATCAGTTATGCATGAATAACTCCCGTGTCACTATCAATCGATAATTTAATTGGTTTATTGCAGTGTTATGGCTTTGTTATACCTACCACACGAATTGGTCCCGACAGTGATCTCCTCCACGATAAAATCGTGGCCAGTTACTTAAGAGACTGATAATAGCAACCGGGTGTAATCCTCCTGGCAATCGTGCTTTTCATGCATAAATTATAAAAACATTTTTTTGCCGCGTAAAAGGTTTTATCAAAATTAATAGATTGAAATCATTGTAAATATAAAACAAATATAAATGCTTTGTTTAATTCCTAAATGAGAATACCGTAATAATTTGTAATCCGAAACACACTCCCGATTGTTTTATGTCAATGAGACGTTTACAAATTCTAGCATCAAAAAAGTCCTCATGTATTTCCTTTGTCCCGACAAATGCGCGCGAAAATTATGCACCATTGTACAATGTCACGTGAAAAGGCTGCGTGTATTGATTTTTGGATAAAAACTTTGTAGCACAGAGAACATGTAGATCAGTTGATTTCGGTTAAAAGTTTTGTTGTTCTTTTTAACTTTTAATTAGCCGATAATTGTCATAATGTGTGCTTGAAATAGTATGATTCAACAACTACTTATAATAAATTATAAATTAAGAATCTCTTTTCCAGTAATAATAGGTGATATTCGCACATGCGGAAACAAAAAGATCAAACGGTCGCATATTGCTTTTAACTCGATAACCCGATAATCCACTGCTAATTTATTGCAATTTGCAAACTGGCTGTCAAAATGTTTATCACACATCACGCTTCAGTACTACAGTGCCTAAACCGCAGACTGGAAGTAAGTATCGATTGTATCGCCGTTGCGTCGGTGTAATTTTGGCAATGCACATGACTGACTTACTCGCGCCAGACCACTCATATGGGGGAAATTTAACATTTGGGATGCAAAATTGCTGGCTGCTGGTCGGAGAAACGGGGTTACCGCTTAACAGGGGTGCATTATATAGTGTTTATCGACCATCGCGGCACAGACCGGCCGCCTACACGGGGCGACCGGCGATGAGGGGTGACCAGAAGTAGGGGTTGGACTGTATACATACATGTATATATATTTTTAAAAAATCTGGGTATTAAAAACATGGCCACCAGGGTGGGTGGGGTAATTTTCAATATATGCCTATTGTGAATATTTGGAACACCTTATTTTTAAAGTCCGTCTTCTCATAACAATAATTTGCAATATTTGCTGAAGAGTTTTAATCTTTGTTTCTTTCCATCTTAGTCTCTAAGGTGAGCGACCCAGGGCCCTTTTGGGCCTCTTGTTTATGATGATTTCTTAATGTGCCTGACGTGAGCTTGATGTATATCGTGATAATAACCAATTGAAAACCTGCTTGAATGGTTAATACACATGAAAACATACAGTTAGTTTTCCCAAATTAATCATTTGTTTCCCTAAGTCCACAATGTGAAATTCCAAAGTTTTCATGTTTGCTTTTTCCCCAAATAGAAGATTCCTGAGATTGATGTTTACTGCTCATGTGAGGAATGCAGAGTTATTCTTAACCATTTAAGACCTTAAAGGCACTTGCTAATATCAAACACTATTTTCCATATAGGCTGGGAATTTCTCCCGGGCTCTGGACCTGTCATTCCGGACGAAGCAGTTTGGAGCGCTGCAGATGATCTCTGGGGACCTGGATGAGCGGGCTGACCCTGAGCTGCTCAAGAGATGTGCAGACTTCTTCCTGGAAAACGGACAGTACGACAAGGCCGTCGACCTTCTGGGAATTGGCAAAAAGGTAGGGTGGTGTAGAGTGATGGTAGGGTGGTGCAGAGAGAAGGTAGGGTGGTGTTGAGAGATGGTAGGGTGGTGTTTAGAGATGGTAGGGTGGTGTTGAGAGATGGTAGGGTGGTGTTGAGAGAAGGTAGGGTGGTGTTTAGAGATGGTAGGGTGGTGTTGAGAGATGTTTGGGTGGTGTTGAGAGAAGGTAGGGTGGTGTAGAGAGAAGGTAGGGTGGTGTAGAGAGAAGATAGGGTGGTGTAGAGAGAAGGTAGGGTGGTGAAGAGAGAAGGTAGGGTGGTGTAGAGAGAAAGTAGGGTGGTGTAGAGAGAAGGTAAGGTGGTGTAGAGAGAAGGTAGGGTGGTGTTTAGAGATGGTAGGGTGGTGTTGAGAGATGGTAGGGTGGTGTTGAGAGAAGGTAGGGTGGTGTAGAGAGATGGTAGGGTGGTGTAGAGAGATGGTAGGGTAGTGTCAAGAGAGATGATATTCATTTCCACTGCAGATTCGAGAACATTGTATTCCAAATAGATTTACACCCAAAGAGAAATTGCACAATTGAAAGTGCAGTGTTAACTCTCCCTACGAAGGGGTAGGGTTAGGGGTAGAGTTATAGTTAGAGTTAGGGGTTAATTGATGTGTAATATCTATTTAGTATCTGTTATTTGTGTCGTATCTATCTGGAAAACAATGCCACCCCTGCAGATTACTCAGATTTCAGAACACCAAATAGTTGTTTATTGGCATTGACAATAAACAAATCTGACATATATGCCACCAGCACTAGGAAATGCTGTTTACCTGCAACAACAAGCTGAAATCTTAATGAAGTGATCCCATAGGCCCTGAGGCGTAGTTAGTTGCCAAAAACAAAAAAGCTATGATACAGGCCTTTCTGTTTCTTGTCATTTTGGGAAATATGCACTGTTTGGATTGGGATTTTTTTGCACAAAACATCTTCTGATTTTGGAAAAACTAATTCAAGATAACTTTTTACAATAATTTTAATAATAAGAACGAAATCAGATGGATAATGTTTATATACTTTGTTAGATGTAATTTAAATAAATTTGATTGCGATATGATTAGCCATAAAAAAGCTTTTAAAAAAAAATGAATATATTTTTTATTGGGAATTTTTCTTTACCATTTTGCTTTAGGAACGGGTCAGTTTAATGGACCCATAATTATGGCTAAAAAAGGCTTGTGATAAGTTATATCATGTCTATCAGTTAATCTTGAGTTTTTATTTTCACTTAAAGTACTGGGAAGCGCTGAAGATCTGCATGGACCAGCATGTGGAGATCACAGAAGACCTGGCTGAGAAGCTGACGCCGGGCAAGGAGGAGCTGGGAGGGGACACGATGGAACGCATCAAGATACTGGAGGCAATAGCAGAGGTCTGCATGCACCAGGGCCAGTACCATCTGGCCACCAAAAAGTTCACACAGGCTGGAAATAAGATGAAGGTATGTATTACCTCATGGCCTAGTGGATATGGTGTGGGCTTAGCAACTGGAAGGTCATGGGTTTAATTTCCACTGTTGAAGCATTCTTTAAATCTCCTCTAAAGAAACAAAGTACTGGTTCTACCCCAGAAATGGACTTGAAATCGTTTCAATAAGCCTTTGGTTTACCAGGCAATGAAGCTAACATCAATAAACTAAATGTATGGGTTTGACAGAAAATGTGATAAGAGGTTTAATATGTAGTTTTCATTTGTCATTGAGATACTGGAAGGTGTGAATGCACCAGAGCCAGCACTACATCACCTATGTGTGTTTTGTTGCTCATATTGATAAGAATACTTTAACTGCTGCAGCTAATAAACATTTATTGAGCCTCGTTCTGACAAAACTTGGTTTAATGTTTCGTCCCAAATAAGCCTGTGCAGTCCGCATAGGCTTATCAGGGAAGACACTTCCGCTTTAATGTATTTTTCTTTTAAAGGATATATCTTGTAAATGAATATCAATTTCAGGAGGAAGTGTTGTCCCTGATTAGCTTGTGCAGACTGCACAGGCTAATCAGGGTAGACTCTTTACACACATGCCCAGTTATACAAGGGCGAGGCTCAATTATGATCATAGTAATTTAGAAATTCAGACACAATGTGTTCTAGGCCATGTAGGTGTTGCTGAATTCACAGCGGGACCTGTACTTAAACTCAGATGTACACACCCCACATTTCTTGTTGCAGGCCATGAAGGCATTGCTTAAGTCTGGTGACACAGAGAAGATCATCTTCTTTGCGGGCGTCTCGCGGCAGAAGGAGATCTATGTGATGGCCGCCAACTACCTGCAGTCACTGGACTGGCGTAAAGATCCCGAGGTCATGAAAAATATCATCGGCTTCTACACGAAGGGTCGCGCCCTCGACTCCCTAGCTGCCTTCTACGACGCCTGTGCTCAGGTAATCTTACCAACAAGACTGATATTTAAAAAAAAACAAAAACGTTTCGCTGAATATTTTATAATTCTTGAAGCAGGCTGAACTGTTGTTTTTTTTCAAGTAAAAAAAGTTAAGTTAAAAGAATGATAGCGAAACAGAAATCAATAATGTCAAAAACTGTTTCTCAAATTTGAATGTTGGAAACAGTGTCCAGTGGACACGCAAACAAAAAATAGTTGCCGTGCTCTAGGAAAAAGGGGCTTAATGCATGTAAAGTGTTGTCCCAGATTAGCCTTTGCAGTTTGCACAGGCTTATCAGGGACAACACATTCCGCCTATGCTGCATTTTTGTTAAGAGGTGACTGCCTTGAAACAAATAATCCACACTTTACACACATGCATTAATCCACACTTTACGCACATGCATTAATCCACACTTTACAAACATGCATTAATCCCCACTTTACACACATGCATTAATCCCCACTTTACACACATGCATCAATCCACACTTTACACACATGCATTAATCCACACTTTAAACACATGCATTAATCCACACTTTACACACATGCATTAATCCACACTTTACACACATGCGTTAATCCACACTTTACACACATGCATTAAGCCCTATTTTCCCAGAGCACGGCTCATATTATGTATGACCAGGTTGAGATAGACGAGTACCAGAACTATGACAAGGCCCTGGGGGCCCTGGGCGAGGCCTTCAAGTGCCTGAGCAAGGCCAAGATGGCCGACGAGGGGCTGCAGGAGGAGAGGTTGGCACAGCTTAAGAACAAGATCACTCTCATCAAGAAGTTTGTCACTGCACGACGGTGAGCCTTACTAAGACCAATAAAATTAACCTTTTACCATGTAGATATGTATTTTGACGCATTTATAGTCCCTAAGAAAGTTAAATTTAATGAAATACCTTCTAACTAAATTCAAGTTTTAAAGGCTTCATTTCCAACCCTTAGTTACTGATGAGCAGAAAACAGCATTAAACCTGAACAGACTGCGAGTTACTTGCAGGCTGTTCAAGTTTTATGCTGGTTGCAAAAGCCATTTTCACTTTGCTTCTTATGGGGGAAAGGTTTAATTTGCAACTCTTCCTAAGTTATTATACTCTTCTCTTCTCAGTATTCCCCAACCCATTTTTAGACTTAAGAAGGTATAGCAAAATTGGATCCTAGAACAATATTTTCAGTGTTTGAATATAAGCAGGCCACAAGTGATGCTCATGTCATAATTAGATTGTTTTAAATGATAAGTGGTAAATTGCATGTCATTTTTAACTGTATTATTCTTGCAGAATATTCTTTACTTTTGAACTTCAGTCTAAGAATTGATTGGTAAATACAGGTCCAGGTTTAATCCTGGAACTTAAAGACAATTACTAAACTTAAGAAATCATGATTACGCGGTTGTAAAAATTATATTGTAAAAAAAAAAGAATTATGTTCTTTGATTTTTAATAAAGCAGTACCCTGAAAAAGGTTTTAACTTTGATGTAAATATTTTATCTTACAATGTGTAATGAAATAGAGCCCTGGCCAATTCTGTAACAGTGTTGTAAATGTAAGGTAACCATATGAAATAAAATGGAGCCCCAGCCTAAAGCATTACAAATTCAATAACGCAAATATTTTGTCTAATTATTTATCTTAATGCCGCCCTTATTAATACCGTCACTGTGATATCAATATTATATCATACAATGTTAAGAAGAGACTCATTCTGGGAAAACAGGGCTTGATGCATGTGTGAAAGTGTTGTCCCAGATTAGCTTGTGATGAATGCACAGGCCATGCTGGGACGACAGTTGACACACATGCATTAAACCCTATTTTCCAAGAGTGAGGCTAAAATGTTATTTTTTAAGATGTTTAATAAAATATAGCCTTAAACAATGCAATTTCTGTGATGTTATTATATTGTCATGTTATTATATTGTCATACACTGCTAATAAAACTGGTCCTTGACCTATGGTGTGAACATTTCTGGGTATTATGTCATTATGTTTCTGTAAAATGAGCCCTGACCTATGGTATTACAACTGCAGGGTATTACGTCATACAATGCTTAATATAAGTGGGCCCTGACCTGTCGTAGAATGTTTGATATAACTGAGCCCTGATGTGTCACACAATGTTTAATATAACTGAGCCCTGACCTGTCATACAATGTTTAATATAACTAGACCCTGACCTGTCATACAATGTTTAATAAAAATGGCCCCTGACCTGTCATACAATGTTTAATATAACTGAGCCCTGACCTGTCAGACAATGTTTAATATAACTGAGCCCTGACCTGTCATACAATGTTTAATATAACTGAACCCTGACCTGTCATACAATATTTAATATAACTGAGCCCTGACCTGTCATACAATGTTTAATATAACCGGGCAATTACCTGTTATACAATGTTTAATAAAGCTGGGTCCTGACCTCTCATACAATGTTTAATAAAACTGGGCCGTGACCTATTGTGTTTTATTTCAGGGTATATGATGAGGACTCTGAGGAGGCCATCAAGCAGTGCCAGGTGCTGCTGGAGGAGTCGGACCTCGACAACTCTGTGAGGATAGGGGACGTGTACGGCTTCATCATTGAGCACTATGCCCGCAAGGAGCGCTGGAAGGCTGTGAGTTGTAGAATACATTATAGTCATATTGGTTGGCCAACCATGTATTACATGCACCTGATTTTTTAAAGCCAAACATGGCATCTCTTATGGATATTTATGATAGAACAATGAATTTTTCCCAAATTTGAACAGAAAACAACATTGTTTTTATTTATAGCGCCAACCAGCTTGTTAAATAGAAATGTTGGGGTTTAAAAACTGTGTGTTATACACTGTATAGAAAGGTTGTTGATTGACCAATTATAGTTTAGGCCAAGAAAATGTTACAAAGTGATAACCAATATATTGTTGAGAGATCAGCTTTCATGCTAGATTTCTTAAATGGTCTGTTAAAGTAAAATAAAAGGGTACAGTTTAGTTGACCGGCACAAGTATGATTTCTGATTTAGCAGTGTGCTGGATATATATGTGTATGAAGCCTTTTCAGCTCAAAAGCAAAGTAAAAATGGCTATAGGCAACCAGCTTAAAACCAGAACAGCTTGCGAGTCACTCGCAGTCTGTTTAGGTTTTATGCTGTTTGCTGCTCATCAGTACCTTAGAGTTGGAAATAAAAGCCTGAAAACTTGAATCTAGTAAGAAATGTCTTTCATCTAATTTGATTCTCCAATGAACTACAAAGCATCAAAGTGGGCATCTCACTATCTGAGAGGTAAAGGGTGAGGTTGAGCTGACTGATTTCTTATTCAGTAGTATGCTAGATATAAATGAACCTTGTTCTGTAAAAACCAGGTGTGATGCATGTGCGTTTAGTGTCATCTCAGATTAGCCTGTGTAGTCCAGTCTGGGACATACATTCATAAGTCCAGTTTTCCAAAAATGAGGCGCAAATTTGTATTAAATTTCATTTTAGGCGTACAATGCAATGGAAGAGATGAAGGGCCGCATATCTGGTGTGAACTTGGCCTACTACGTGAATATGCGCACGCTGCAGGCGGTTCACCAGGCACTGGACATACCATTGAGCAAGACCATAGACACCACAGCGGGCAGGATGAATGGGTACCGAGGGGGTGATGGTGGTGGAGGGGGCGGTCATGCGGAGGAGGAGGGCGATATAGTGGAGGAAGAGGTGCCCATGTATAATGATGATTTGTGATTGGCTGTTGAAGTGGTCATGTGACTGAGTGCTGATTGGTTGATAGTTTTTTTGGAAAGTGTAAAGTGATAGAACTGGTATTACACTTTGTAATCTTGTTTTTGGAAATTTATAAAGCCATAGCTAAAGCCCCAGTTGTAATACTAAATAAGAGCATTTTGTTTGTTACACATTGAAGTATTATTTTCTCCGTAAATATGTAAATTGACTTGTTACTCTGAAGCTGTCCTGTTAGGGCATTTTGATATTTAAAATTAATATTATACATACTTGAAATGACATTCTTTTATGTATAGAAATGGGAAACTGTTTGTAAAGCTGTTTCTTACAGAGCTGTTAGATTTCTGAAATTTACTATAATGAACTTTAGGAGTGCTTTGTTACTTTTATAAGTTTGAGCTGTGCTCTGTGAAAAAGGGGCTTAATGCATGTGTGAAGTGTTGTCCCAGATAAGCCTGCACAGGCTAATAAGGGAAGACACTTTCAGCCTAAACTGGATTTTTGTTTAGAAGAGACTTCCATGAAACGAAAAATACCATTCAGGCGGAAACTATTTTCACCAATTAGCCTGTGCAGAAGACACTGCAGATGTTTTAAACACCATTGTTTCCCAGTGTGCTGCTCTTGTTTTGTCAACTCTCCTTGAATCATCTCTCTGGCCTGTGTCATTGACAGCTAGTCAAACCATCCGTGTTGTTTTCATCAACTCTCAATATCTGACTCTAATGGAGTCGTGTTCTGAGAAAACTGGGCATAATGCATGTGCGTAAAGTGTCATCCCAGATTAGCCTGTGCAGTTTTTTATGCCTAAATTTGATTTTTTGCTAAGAAGAGGATTCATTTAAACGAAATATGTCATAAAAGCGGAAAGTGTCGTCCCAGATTAGCCTGTGCGGACTGCATAGGCTAATCTAGGACAACACTTTACGCACAGATATTATGACCAGTTTTCTCAGAATGCAACTCAATGCATGGTGTTGTGTTGAAAGTGTGGGTCTCAAAAATGTTTGAATACTGGTTTGTTGAACTATTTTTTTCAGAATTTTCTGTTGTTTATGTACTCAAAACGGTAAAAAATTCTTACCTGGTGAATTAGGTGTTATACCTGCAAAAAAAAAATGCATGAAGTCACACTTTTAGTTCAAAGGTCAAAAATGGCCATAAATGAGCTTGTTCGGGCCATAACTATGTCATTCATTGTGAGATTTTAAAATCATTTGGCATATTTGTTCACCATCATTGGACGGTGTGTCGCGCGAAAGAATTATGTTGATATCTCAAAGGTCAAGGTCACACTTTTAGTTCAAAGGTCAAAAATGGCCATAAATGAGCTTGTCTGGGCCATAACTATGTTGTTCATTGTGAGATTTTAAAATCACTTGGCGCATTTGTTCACCATTATTGGACGGTGTGTCGCGCGAAAGAATTACATCGATATCTGCAGCGTCAAGGTCACACTGTGAGTTCAAACGTCAAAAATGGCCATGAATGATCTTGTCCGGGCTATAACTATGTCATTTATAGTGAGATTTAAAAAAAACCTGGTGCATTTGTTCACAATCATTGGACGATGTGTCATGCGAAAGAATTCTGTCGATAACTCCAAGGTTTAGGTCACACTCGGAGTTCAAAAGTAAAAAAATGGCCATAAATTTGGACGGCATGTCATGAGAAAGAATTCAAGAGTTCATAGATCGAAATGGCCATAAATGATAATGGCATTATAATTCTTAAAAATCGCCATAAATTTGATTATCTTGTTTTGTGAAGACAGCATGCAAAATAGTCTGTGTCAATGCTGCATGTGGGGGTATACGTCAGGCCTGTGACAAAGCTCTTGTTTTAGCTTAATTGCATCGAAAGCCTAAGGCTTGTTGAAACACTGTGCATACCTTTTCTGTATAGAACAAGTACTTGGTTTCTGTGGGGGAGATCTATAAAACCCTTTTTTTGTTAGGTCTTCACTTGCTTTTGTGCAGTGGAAAAGCGGTATCTTACCATTCCTGTCAATCAACATGTGATAAGAATTATGTGACTTTTACTAATGAAAAGATTTTGCTATTGGTATTAAAAACTTTAGTGCATTAAATTTTACTTAAACCAAATGAAAGTCTAAATGCGCTTGTATGTTTAATGTTACTTTCTTCAGTTAACTTGTGTTCTTGGTTGTGGTTGACATACATGCGTGACATACATTTATTTGTCTATCCCCATTTGCTGCCTTAGTTGTCGTTTATTTGAACATATTGCGATGTTGAATGTGTTCTAAGATGAAACATAATTTTTTATTGTAAATCAATACACATTTTCATCAGTTATAATCCGTCCACTTATGTGATCATTTACGTTTTATTTCAATTATAATAAATGAATAAAACAATTGTGCTCTTTACCTTATTAGTATGTATGCTTATATTTATTTGAAGAATCTCTGAATATTGCTTTGATCGCTGTATACCTTACATTTGCATTTTCATTGACATAATAATTTGACGACTGCAAAAGTTCCAAGTTGTTATCTTAACATATCAGCAGAGGAAAAAGTTGTCTTACTTATAACCATTGAAAATTTTTGTACTTGTAACTGTAATCATCTGTGAATTTGATACTAATTTCAATTAAGTTAAAATTCTTCATAATTATTTTAGGTGTGAATAATTTAATTATGATTTAATTTAATTATAAATGTTTGTCTGTTTCAAGAGATTTGGACAAGGAACATGCTTAAACTAATAATATAAATTAGAAAAACATGTACTATTACATTACATATTAATTCCGTAATCATGATTTTTGGACTATAATTCAGTATAAGAAAACTGTCTGATTTTGTTAAGATTTACCAGCAGGGTTTGAAATGAGCTCTTGCACACTTTCAAAATGCAAGAATAAAAGCAGTACTCTATTTACTGGTTGCAAACAATTGCGCGCCCAATATACAATTTAATCTTTCATTTTCAAAACTAAACATTGGATACCTGGTAAATTGCCCGAATGTGGTCAGATGTTGTCTTGTCTTCAATAATAGGACTTTTTGGTTAAACAAGTTTATATTGATTACTAGTTTTTATGCTCCCCGAAAATATTTTTGGTGGAGCATATAGTTGCTAGTTTGTAGTTCCTTACTTCTTTCCTTCCTTCCTTCCTTCCGTCACACTTTTGCTACCGTTTCTCATAGCGCCTTCAATACTTTACCAATAGCTTTCGTATTTGGCATGTAGGTACCTTGCATGGACCTCTACCTTTTGATGAGGTTTGAGGTCACTGGTGTCAACGTCAAGGTCACCGAGGCTAATTATAGACTTCCTTCTGTCACACTTTTGCTATACGTTTGAGGTCACTGGGGTCAAGGTCACCGAGGCTAATAATAGACTTCCTTCTGTCACACTTTTGCTACCGTTACTCATAGCGCCTTCAATACTTAACCAATCGCTTTCATATTTGGCATGTAGTTACCTTGCATGGACCTCTACCTTTTGATGAGGTTTGAGGTCACTGGGGTCAAGGTCACTGAGGCTAATAATAGACTTCCTTCTGTCACACTTTTGCTACCGTTTATCATAGCGCCTTCAATTCTTTACCAATCGCTTTCATATTTGGCACGTAGGTACCTTACATGGACCTCTACCTTTTGATGAGGTTTGAGGTCACTGGGTCAAGGTCACTGAGGCTAATAATAGATACTTTTAGGAGTTTATTTACACATACATTGACAAAGCGCATCATCGGGGAGCATCCATCAGTTTCACTGATATTCTTGTTTTGCAATAAAATTGCGAGAGAAAACCAATGTTTGCAAGTTGAAAAATTCAGTAATTTGCTTGTGGAAGAAAACCTAAACTTTTAGGCCTTTCATGCATGTAGTTAACCCTTTCAGTGTTGGAACCAAATTTTAAAGGCCTTTGCAAACAGTTTGGATCCAGATCCAAACTGTTTGCTATTCTGATAGTATTCTTTGAAAACAATCGAAGAAAATGCTAATTTTAGAAATTCAGCAGACAGCATTTTAGCAGACGACAAATTTCCCAGCATGCAAAGAGTTAAGTGTGCCTTACCATTCTATTGCATCTCCTTGCACCACATGTGTTGTTCTGAGACTAAATCTCATTACTGAATAGTGTAACAGAGATGTGATATTGTGAACTATTATGCAATTGTTAGTATTTTCATATTCTGTGTTTTACATTATTTATTTTTAAAAATAATTACTTTATACATACCTTTTGATTGTGATTTGGGACCAAATTGAAAATGCACTGATTTTGAGCAGTATATTACATAGGTCTCTGTAGTGTAACGAAATGTGCAAAAATGTAAATGAAATATGTATTTTGAAATGTGATGGAGTATTGAACTGGTGTTATTATCTACAGTGTATCATCATTTTATGCATTATTGTGTTATTTGATGTATGAAAATTTAAATGCTATTAAATTATTTCAAGCTTTATTCTATTATTTATGATCATGCCACGCCATCTTATCTCTGTGTTTCACAAATGTGATTTTTCTAGAAATTCTTAGTTTGTTACTGTATAAATAAAAACAACAAAATTATCCTGATTGTTGTATTTTCTTACAACTATGCATTGTCAAGAAGGTGTTTTATCTGTAATTAATTCGTCTAGCATTTTCTAATTTTAAGACCCATTCCATTGTAAATATTTGTTTCATGAAAATTACAAACGATGTAATATGCTATCTTGAAGGCACAGGCAGACGACTGTTGTTTGTCGTACAAAATATAGAATCCAGATCAGGGACTATACTTTCCGCTTTTATGACATTTTTTTGATAAAATAAAGTCTCCTCTTAGCAAAAATCCAATTTAGGTGGAAAGTGTCGCCCCTGATTAGCGGACTGCAGAGGCTAATCAGGGACGACACTTTACGCACATGCATAATGCCCAGTTTTCTCAGAACACGACTCAAATATTCCTGTTGTTTGAACTTTATGATATACAACAGTGATTGTGTATATTTAAACTGAGCTGAACAAATCCATGAATCATTTTTATTAAACAATTATCAGTTTAAATTAGACATCCATTGATGTTCAGATGTTTAAAGGGTGAGGAGACTCTTTGTTTTCAATACTTTGAGTTGAACAGATACCAAACCATTTGAAAACATGTTTTGGCGCACAAACAAGAGATGTGTTTGTCAGAAACACAATGCCCCCTACTGCGCCGCTTTGAAGCCATATATTTGACCTTGAAGGATGACCTTGACCTTTCACCACTCAAAATTTGCAGCTCCTTGAGATACACATGCATGCCAAAAATTAAGTTGCTATCTTCAATATTGCAAAAGTTATGGGCAATCTTAAAACATTTTTTTCAGACAGACAGACAGTTAAAGTGCTTTATGCCACCCTACCGAGGGCATAAAAACATGTTTCTGTTAATGTGTTACTAATAAAATAAAATAAACAAGAGATGTGCTTGTCAGAAACACAATGCCATCTACTGCGCTGCTCTCAAGCCATATATTTGACCTCTGACCTTGAAGGATTACCTTGACCTTTCACCACTCAAGATGTGCAGCTCCATGAGATACACATGCATGCCAAGTATCAAGTTGCTATCTTCAATATTGCAAAAGTTATGGGCAATGTTAAAGTTTTTGGACAGACACCATATATTTGACCTTGAAGGATGTCCTTGACCTTTCACCACCAAAAATTTGCAGCTTCATGAGATACACATGCATGCTAAATATCAAGTTGCATATTGCAAAAGTTATAGGCAATGTTTAAGTTTTCGGACAGACTTACTGACAGACAGTTCAACTGGTATATGCCACCCTAATGGGCATAAAAAAGCTTGGACATCAGCTAGAAATTGAGATTTTTTTTGTCTTCAAGATAACCACATTTCTTTTATTTAAAAGGAGTAGTCTAGAACATCTTTCCACTTTGACACATCTGGTTCGTTGCCTTTAGCTGGTTCTGAATAAAAAACTTTCATCAAGCTCCATATTCGTCCCTTCACAATATACAGGTACAAGTCAAGTTTGTTTTGACGAAAACATATATCACTTTATTTATTTCTCTGACAACATAATCATCACAAAAATGGGTAACAATCACATTTCATACATCGATACATTTCATAAATTTTGAGCATTTACATGACATACATAGCTGAAACTAGAAATTTTTCAAGGACACTGATGCCCCCACAACACATTTGTACACAGACGAATCCACTTTTAATCCTTTCCCGCTAAGAAGCTAAATGGCTATGTGCAAACAGCAAAAAAAACAGAACAACCTGCGAGTAACTCGCAGTCTGTTCAAGTTTTATGCTGTTTACTGCTCATCAGTATCTAAGGGTTGGTAATGAAGCCTTTAAAACTTTAATTTAGTAAGAGAGGCCTTTAATTAAATATAACTTTCTAAGGGACTACAAATGCTTGAAAATACGTATCTAAGTGGTAACGGGTTAACTGTTCACAGTAAAAAAATCCTTTCCTTCCCAGCATATACACATTAAAGTCTTTCAACTGTGAACATTTGAGCGAGATACCGAGTGGTTAAAGAGGAGTTCAAAATACAAGCTTTGGGACGTGCATACAAAAAGGAAGGGCGGATAAGTGCAATGCTGAACCAATCCAACTTTATGGCAGTATAAATAATCTTTGAAATAAAACATTTGTTTGAAAGCAGTCATATACTTTACCATCATAATTGGCAGCAACCGTATAACAGCTAAAGGATTATATAATACATATAAAATTTTCATTTCATTCCATAATTAAACAAGTTTCTAAGGCAACAAACAATTGATCTGATGTTTATTGGATTTGCCTTACCTAAATTTCAAACATGAATGTCAATTTGTCACAAAATACACCCATTAATTGGTCAGAGTTACGTTTAGCTTTGATGGATATATCTATTTGAGGTAAAAATGAACAGAAAATGTGGCCTTGAATTTTCACTGATATAAAAAATGATCCTAGTTGCTTCAAATTCAGAAAAATCCCTCAATTTTCGGTAATTCTCCCTGATTTTATGCCCACTTACAATATGACCAAGTTCGATGATGATAGAATAAAAACAAGTTGGATAAGGTAAATTTTGACAATAAATACAGCAACAAACAAAAGCTATTTACAAATGCCTTATGTACATATACTCATGTATTGACCCACATCATGCGAAAATGGGTCTACTGCTATATGTGACCTGACTAGCTCCAGCCCAGTCTGCCCATCCATGCCGTCTGGTCAGGAAATATGTGACATTAAACCTTTCCCCCCATAAGAAGCGTAGTATAAAATGGCTTTTGCAACCAGCATAAAACCAGAACAGTCTGTTCAGGTTTTATGCTGTTTGCTGCTCATCAGTATCTAAGGGTTGGAAATAAAGCCTTTAAAACTTAAATCTAGTAAGAAAGGTCTTTAATTAAATTTAACTTTCTTAGGGACCACAAATGGGTCAAAAAACATAAAGTGATAAAGGGTTAAAAGCTTGCGTAACTTCATAGGGGACTCTGGAGCTCCTGACCGGACTGCAGGAATGTGCAGGCCCGTCAGGATCTCACTTGCAGCATATGCCATAGACACATTTTGGAATGACGTGGCTCTGTTAGATATACTGGCCATGACTGGATTTAGGAAGTAAAAGTTTTGCATTCAGTTTGTACTGATGCTTAAATTGAAGCTTTTGTTCAAAACCTAAAAGGGACCTGTAAAGACATGAATCAATTGGGTAGGACAAAATATGAGAACACAAGTTTGAAGTTTCAGAACATTAAAACAAAATATAAGGAAGTATTGATGAAGCAAAATAATTGCTAAATATTAAATTTTAGAACGTATAACAGAAGACATTTTTTTCACTTCAGAAAACAATAAATAACTAATTTCATTACAAATACTACAGTCAGATCATTCTCCTAAAATCAACACATGAACAAGAGCTTGCAAGTTAATAGAAAAGTAAATCACCAATGAGGTTAAAAAAGAGTAGACTTAAATTATGAATTATTAAACAAATGGGGGATAATGCTTTTCCAGATAAAAAAGGTCCACAACTCTGCAGCTACTTGGAAAGTTAAATCAATCAACAAATTCGATAATGTTATATTAACCTCAAACAGTTTCGTGAATTTTGGAGAAAATCTGTCTGATAGATAGAGCATATATGGCTGAAATGGCTTAACTAATATAATTCAAGGGCTTTAACTCTTGAGTCCATTTGGCTGTTAATTGAAATTTGCCAACATGTTAATTTGAGTAAATTTAATGTTACAAACAATTTCAGAAACTTTGTTACAAACTGGATGAAAACATTTGGATGCAGATTTTTATACTTAAGAAAAATGTCATTTATTAACACCACTTATATACAGTGTATTTGGAATAGTTCTCAATAATTATAACAAAAAGGCAAAAACTGAGGGAGTTAGAGAACAGAAACTAACAATGGTCTACAGGAACATCTGCACACAAACATACTCTGTTGACATTCACAGCCATCTTCAATAGAGACCATGATGATAATACAACATGAGCTACAGAAAAACAACTTATGCTTTTATCAAAGGTGTCTTGTTCTGAGAAAACTGGGCATAATGCATGTGCGTAAAGTGTCGTCCCAGATTAGCATGTGCAGTCCGCACAGGCTAATCAGGGACGACACTTTCTGCTTCAATGGTATTTTTCGTTTAAAGGAAGTCCCTTTTAACCAAAAATCTAGTATACGCGGAAATTGTCGTCCCAGATTAGCCTGTGCAGACTGCACAGGCTAATCTAGGATGACACTTTGCGCACATGCATTAAGCCCAATTTTCTCAGAACAAGACACAAAGTACTAATGTTATATCACTGTCAACACATATTGTGATTTCATCCACTGACTACACATTTTTTTGGCAAATATATTATTAACTTGTGAAATAAAATTTTAAATAATTATAACATATGCCCATTATATTTTAAAAGTCAATTGTAATTACAAGAAGTTAAGACATCACAAAATATACAATTTTAAAAATATAAATGACATTCTTTTATACAAAGGAACCATGATTATACATATATATGACTTTTTTCATAATATAAAAAATAGATCAGTTAATAAAATATGAAAATACTTACACATTTTTTTTATTATCTAAAATGTAATCATTAATTATAAAAACTATTTTCGCACAGAAAAAAGTAAGCGATGATACCCACTATTGCACGCTATAACTACTGAACATTTCACAAATCATTACAGCATATAACTTCACACTAGGAAAGTTTAAGAACAAACATGACAATTTATATATATATTCAACAAAATGGGATTTGAAATTTAATGCAAAATCTAGAGCTTATAGGCTTTTTAGCTTCACACTAAATTTACCAAACCCCTCATTTTACCATGATTAAATGATATGTATAAACTTGTCGATTAAATGCATCTGTGAATTTAAATTATGTAACTTTTATCAAGCAGCTAACCTTATAAACTTTGAATAAACTAAAAATGTGTCAAAAACACAGATGTACCCTACAACACACATTTGGACAAACACAAATCCACTTTACATTCTTGTGGACTATCATACAAAGGGCAATAAATCAGCCTAAAGTGGTTGGAGCAAAAATTTCCTTTCTAAACAAAAATCTACACATTAAAGTCATTCAACTGTGAAAGTTTCAGTGAGACCCACCCAAAATTTTTAGAAGAGTTGAAAACACTCAGTACTGGATGTACGGACAAGTGCCATGCTTTCTCTCCCACTTTTAGGGGCATAAAAATCACTTTGAAAGCATGATCAAATAATTGCTTTGACATAATGATATCATAGTTTCATAATACTGCCTAAAAAGCCTTTGGTATTTTGGGATTTTGTATATGAAATATATCAAGAAATAGCAACCGAATGTGTAATTAAAAAGTAAACTAAAGGAATGTTAGCTAAAATTAAACTTTACAATTTAAAAATAATCAGTCTTGCCTTGTTTTTATGCCACTGTCTAGCAATTTAAACAAAACACTAAAAGCAGTAGACCCGTAGATAAATGTAATCACAATTTTTTTATAAATAAAGTTGTTCACCCTTATTAATATAATCATGAATTTATTCTCAAACTAAATACTGCACATTCATTTTCGTTACGAATAAGAGTCAAGTAAACTTTCATTTTAAATATGATAACATAATTCATTTTATAAAAAGGTTCACAATCAATTGAGTCCTGCTCTGGGAAAAAAAACAACATAATGCATGTGCATAAAGTGTTGGTCCAGATTAAATTTGGCAGTCTGCAAAGCTGATCAGTGACAACACTTTCCACCTCAACTGAGTTTTCCCTAAGGAGAGACTTCCTTTGCACAAAAATACCAATAGAGCACCAAGTGTTGTCCCTTATAAGCCCATGCAGTTGACGACACTTTACTAACATGCATTATATCCTGTTTTCCTATAGCAAGATTCACTCAAGTCAAATATCATCCTAGAAACGAAAACTAATCCACTTCTTCATAGCTGATCTTTTGCCGTTTTCCCGGCGACTCGAAATCATCTTCGTCATCGTCGCTGTCCAGCTTGTGCTTAGCGTTCGTGAGCACACTCAGGGGCACCTGGATGTTCAGGTTTGACCCTGAGTTGACCCTGAGGTCGTCCTCCTCAACCTCTGCCAGGGCCTGGTCCAGTGCTTTGGCGACCGTCAGCGCGTTCTCACACGTAAAACACATCGGCGGCTGGAAGATGATCACGTTCTTGTCTGGGCCTTCGTTAGCCATCATGAACTTGCGCTCCTTCATTCTGAAATAAAACCAGCAGATGAATTCATGTAGGATGCTAATACAACCTTTGTTTCTGTTAATTCTTGATCGACTGGTACACAGGAAGAAACTTAAGTATGTGTTTAAAATGTTTTGTATTGATTGTGTATTAGGGGTTTAGTCTGCACCAAAGATAAATGAGGCAAAATGTGTTTCCAGGCAACCGTTAATAGTTGTCCTGAGAGACAAACTGAAAGTTGGACAAATTGGAAATTTACACAAAGCTAACATTCTATGATCATGTAAGCAAAAGAAAGGCAAAAGGGCAAAAAGCCCTATGGCGCTCACTGAGAGACCCAAAAGAACATTATATGAGCTGTGTCCTGAGAAATCTGGGCTAAATGCATGTAAGTAAAGTGTCGTCCCAGATTAGCCTGCGCAGCCTACACAGGCTAATCAGGTCCAACACTTTCCGCTTTGATGGTATTTTTAGTTTCAAGGAAGTCCCTCCTTACTGAAAATCCAGTTAAGGGGGAAAGTGTCGTCCCTGATAAGCCTGTGCGGACAGCACAGGCTGATCTGGGATGACACTTTACGCACATGCATTATGCCCAGTTTTCTCAGAACAAGGCTCATATTATTATTACTGTTCTGAAAGTGCAGGTACATATAAACAACAACTTTATATTACCAAAAATAAACCATTTCTCAAACCAGATATATTAAGACCGAATGCTTTGGGCACATTTCTTAAAATTGCGCACAAATGTGACTTTAAGAGTGTTCACATGATATCACTATAGCTGAATAAGGAAAACTGTCCCAAACCCATCTTTTTCAAGGGATCTGAGCAATTTTCAAAAGGGATTATATTCAAAGAAAAGTTTTGTTCTAGATTAATTTAAATTGTAAAAAAAATATAATTTCTAAAGGTATTGCTAGTTTTCTGCCTTGTTTTTAAAAGATAAGAAAGACATTTTCAAACTGAGATTTCATAAAAACAACTCTTCTGAGCAAGTTTTATGAAGATTTGACAAAAAAAGACATTTTTGACAGCTCAGATTTCACTTTTGAACTAGTGTCTAAGTTTTTCACCACACATAACCAAGTTTTGAACATGGTCGAGATATCACGAGGACTAATGTTTCCACCAAGTTTCATGAGGATTTGACTATAAATGTATCCTGTAGAGTATTTACAAGGTAAATTTTAAAAGCGCATGAGGCATGACAAACAAAAGGTGATGACAAAAGCTCACATCAGAACACAGTGCTCAGCTGAGATAAAAAAAAGTTTTACTTGTAAACTAGGGCCTCGGCTGCGTCTTTGTTTGGCTTGCGACTCTCCTTGTCTTGAACGATCTCCACTCCCACCATCATTCCCATGCCTCTGTGGACATGAATATGCTGAGATTATTTACAAGCAACACTTGCCAGCGTGGACTATGAACATGTATGTCAATTACAAGTATGCCAACAACATTAACTTGAGTGTAAAGTATCAATCAAAGTGATCAATATGACTAATAGGACTTTATTTGTTGAAATAAGGAGTATTAATGCAAACGGTATGTCAAATTAATGGATATGTTAAATTCTAAATAAATAAGCCAAGGTCTTGAACCTTGAGAACTTTCAATGATTCAAAAGCATTGGCCGAACGACATGCTGAAGCAAAAGAAACAAAACAAAACGTCCTGCAAATGACTTTAACATCATAATACATACCTCACATCTCCCATTAGCCTGTGGTTAGGCAGTATTCTGCGTAGTTCATCCATAAGGCACTTCCCTACAGACTTGGCGCTGGACAGCATGTGCTCGTTCTGAATGACGTCCAGCACTGCCATGCCCATTGCACAGGCCACAGGGTTACCGCCATACTGAGAACAGAAAACACTGTCACAATTCTGATGTGGAGAATGAAAGAAAAAATGAGCCTCATTCTTGGAAACCTGAGCTTAATGCATGTATGTTAAATGTCATCCCAGATAAGCCCAGCAGTCTGCAAAGGCTAATCAGGGATGACACTTTCTGCTTCAACTGGATTTACGCTACTCTGTATACAAAAAAATACTATTCAAGGGAAAAGTGTGGTACCTGATAAGCCTGTGTGGATTGCACAGGCTTATCTGGGATGACACTAAATGCACAAGCTTTTAGCCCAGTTTTCCCAGAACAAGGCTCAATTTAAGGTGTTGCTTAAGCCTTCCTTATTCAACCAACCCTACACCCTCAATTATATCCCTGTATACTGGCATCCGGCAGTGGTCGCAGGGCAGTGACTCTTATGCAGTGACCAATAGACAGATGTAGAGAAACATTGTAGTAAACCAGGGTTAAGAAAAGTCAATGATTTTTCAAAGTGGATCAATGCCCTGAGTGCAATATCGAATGAAAAAGAAAGATAATCATAAAACAAGGCCTTTTAATTCAGGACTTTGACAAAAGACGATCAGCGATGCGTTTGTTCGTTTAAAAAGATGGGACTAAGTAAAGAAATTCTAAATTCAAGCTGACAGTATGGTAAACAGTACATTTTTTGTTGAACACTGATAAATTTCAAAGCTTATTCATAATTAAGCTTCATTCAATTAGACGTTTTCTTCCTTGTTTCTTACTGAAATTAAAGAAAACATTATGTCAATTCATTCAAAAGCAACTACTGTTTGTTTTGGAAACGCTTTCAGTCTGGAAGGTGTAGAGTTGAAAACTACTTTCTAAATACTATTCCAAAGACACAAATGGTTCTCTCCATGAAATGTACTTTGTTAAAATATGTAGGATGAGTAGAAAATTTAAAAAAAAGTATTTAATCACATGTTACAGAGCAAAATTTCCGTTGTGATGAAGATGCCACCATGAAACAGCCTTCTTACCGAGCTGCTGAACTCATTAAGCGAGTCTGAAATCTCCTTGGTTGTGACCAGAATTGATATCGGGTGTCCATTCCCCAAGGACTTTCCCAGCGTTACGATATCTGGGACCACATCTGGAAGTAAGATTTACATGCATTTAAAAAAAATGATGAACATGTATGCGCCCTAATTTCAGCCGAGTCATCAATATATGCAATTGTTAATGTCCAAAAGAAGGTGAACATTGTCAAGATTAGAACAAACAAGTATCGTTCAAAACGATGGATGCTTCCCTTGTTTGACCTTGAGAAAATCTATTTTTAGCCTTGGTGACCTTGACCCCCAGTGACCTCAAACCTCATCAAAAAGAAGAGGTCCATGCAAGGTACCTACATGACTAATATGTAAGAGATCGGTAAAATATTGAAGGCACTATGAGAAACTGTAACAAAAGTGTGACAGAAAATCTATTTTTAGCCTTGGTGACCTTGACCCAAGTGACCTCAAACCTCATCAAAAGGTAGAGGTCCATGCAAGGTACCTACAGGCCAAATATGTAAGAGATCGGTAAAATATTGAAGGCGCTATGAGAAACTGTAACAAAAGTGTGACGGAAGTAAGGAAGGAAGTAAGGAAGGAAGTAAGGAAGGACAAACTGGCAACTATATGCTTCCCGAAATTTTTTGGGGAGCATAACAATTAAAACAGACATTTAAAAGGCTGGTCAAATTGCATTTTTTTAGGCATTAGCTTCAGGAATACCTTACACAAGACAACTTTATCTCTTGTAGGGCACTTTTTGAAATGTTCTCAAAGTAAAAGTTGCTTAAAACCACAGGTTTTGCTTATATAAAAGTGTGACGCTTTTCAAAAGTTCCATGCTTTTTATAAAAAGCTCTATCTCTTATCGTAATAAAATTGACAGGTTATCTTAAAACCCACATATGAAGCATTTTGAAAAGCATTCACATTTTGATACATGTAATTTATTTTACATTTTACAAAGTAAAATTTATGTAATAAATTCCTTAAAATAAATTTCAGTTTATGTAGAAACAAGGGCTGTTTGTAAAACATGCATGCCCCCCATATGGGCTGTCAGTTGTAGTGGCAGCCATTGTGTGAATATGTTTTCTGGCACTGTGACCTTGACCTTTGACCTAGTGACCTGAAAATCAAACTGGTCATCTGCAAGTCATGATCAATGTACCTATTCAGTTTCATGATCCTAGGAGTAAGCTTTCTTGAGTTATCATCCGGAAACCATTTTACTGTGTCAAGTCACCGTGACCTTGACCTTTGACCTAGTGACCTGAAAGTCAATAGGGGTCATCTGCCAGTCATGTTCAATGTTCTTGAGTTATCATCCGGAAATCATTTTTCTAAGTTGAGTCACCGTGACCTTGACCTTTGGCCTAGTGATCTGAAAATCAATAGGGGTCATCTGCGAGTCATGATCAATGTACCTATGAAGTTTCATGATCCTAGGCATAAGCGTACTTGAGTTATCATCCGGAAATCATTTTACTATTTTGGGTCACCGTGACCTTGACCTTTGACCTTGTGACCTGAAAATCAATAGGGGTCATCTGCAAGTCATGATCAGTGAAGTTTCATGATCCTAGGCATAAGCATTCTTGAGTTATCATCCAGAAACCATTTTCCTATTTTGGCTCACCGTGACCTTGACCTTTGACCTAGTGAACTGAAAATCAATAGGGGTCATCTGCGAGTCATAATCAATGTACCTATGAAGTTTCATGATCCTAGGCATAAGCGTTCTTGAGTTATCATCCGGAAATCATTTTACTATTTTGGGGCACCGTGACCTTGACCTTTGACCTTGTGACCTGAAAATCAATAGGGGTCATCTGCGAGTCATGATTAATGTACCTATGAAGTTTCATGATCCTAGGCATAAGTGTTCTTGAGTTATCATTCGGAAACCATTTTACTATTTTGGGTCACCGTGACCTTGACCTTTGACCTAGTGACCTCAAAATCAATAGGGGTCATCTGCGAGTCGTGATCAATGTACCTATGAAGTTTCATGATCCTAGACCTAAGCCTTCTTGAGTTATCATCCAGAAACCATCTGGTGGACGGGCGGACATATGGACCGACATGTGCAAAACAATATACCCCCTCTTCTTTGAAGACGGGCATAAAAATATTGTAATTTTAAAATAATGTATGATTTCTCAATTTGTAACATCATCCTGCCAAACCATTTTATATTCAACTCAAGGTTTATTAGAAGACCATCGAAAGAGAATTTTTTTATTTACCACGATAACCGATTACTTTGCTGAACACACGGACACAAAATGTAAACAATCAAATTAAAAGAACTCTAGTCTAATACCACTTACTTGAAGAAAATATAATTAATCATTTTGGGAATATAATGCTTCATTTTACAAACAAGTTAAATATTGGATTAAAAAATTATAGACTGTTTTCCTTGCAGCACCTTAAGCATGAATTTAATTGTGCAAGTTTATAACAATTTATATGACAACATTTGAAGGCATTTAGATACAAAAGGCACTAGAGCTTTGTCACAGACGTGACGAATACCCCCACATGCCGCATTCACACATAATATTTTGCATGTCTTCTTCAAAAAAAACAGTGGACACCATGCTTAATTTTTAAAACGCACTAAGTTACCCCTTGACCTAGTTTTTGACCCAGAAAGGCCCCATGTTCTAACTTGGCCTTAAGATCATCTCCATAAAACTTCTGACCAAGTTTGGTGAAGATCGGATGTAATCTTCTTGAATTAGAGAGCGGACACCATGATGAATGTTAAAAAACGCACTACGTAACCCCGTGACCAAGTTGTAAGCCCGGAATGGCCCATGTTCAATCTTGTCCTAGAGATCATTAAGATAAAACTTGTGACCAAGTTTGGTGAGGATTGGATGAAAACTACTTGAATTAGAGAGCGGACAACATGGTGAGGTTTAAAACGCACTAAGATACCCCGTGACCTAGTTCTTGACCCAGCATGACCCATATTCAAACTTGACCTAGACATCATCTAGATACAACTTCTGACCAAGTTTGGTGAAGATTGGATGATAACTACTTGAATTAGAGAGCCGACAATATTGTGAGGTTTAAAACGCACTTAGTGACCCCGTGACCTTGTTTTTGACCCGGCATGACCCATATTCAAACTTGCCCTAGACATTATCAAGATACAACTTCTGATCAATTTTGGTAAAGATTGGATAAAAACTACTTGAATTAGAGAGCGGACAACATGGTGAGGTTTAAAACACACTAAGTGACCCCTTGACCTAGTTTTTGACCCGGCATGGCCCATGTTCGAACTTAACCTACACATCATCTAGTTACAACTTCTGACCAAGTGTGGTGAAGATCGGATTAAAACTACTTGAAATAGAGAGTGGACACCATGCTCAATGTGTAAAACGTACTTAGTGACCCTGTGACCTAGTTTTTGAACTGGCATGACCCATGTTCAAACTTGGCCTTAAGATCATCTAGATAAAACTTCTGACCAAGTTTGGTGAAGATCGGATGAAAACTTCTTGAATTAGAGAGCGGACATGCTGAATGTTTAAAACGCACTAAGTGACCCCGTGACCTAGTTTTTGACCCGGCAAGGCCCATGTCCGAACTTGGCCTAGACATCATGTAGATACAACTTCTGACCAAGTTTGGTGAAGATCGGATTAAAACTACTTGAATAAGTGAGCAGACACTTAATACAGACCGACCGACCGACAGACAAGTTCACTCCTATATACCCCCCTAAACTTCGTTTGTGGGGGTATAATTATTTGATCGATAGACCTGTCTTCTGAAAACATAAGTACACAGTCAACAGTGCTAAAACAGACCTTCGAAAACATGGTTACATATCCTTAAGCATATTACCAACTAGAAATGAGCATCCCTCTGGGAAAATGGGGCTTAATGCATGTACGTACAATGTAATCCCAGATTGGCTTTAGCAGACCCGTCCACACTGGCTAATAAGGGAAAACACTTTCCACCTAAATTTTCGCTAAGAATAGACTTCCTGTAAGCGAAAAAATACAATAAAAGCAGAAACTGTCATCCCTGGTTAGACTGTGTGGACTGCACAGGCTAATCTGGGACAAAACTTTATGCACATGCATTAAACCCTGATTTCCCAGATGGAGGCATAAAACTTGTTCCCCATACCATGGCTCTGAAAGGCCCAGTAGTGTTCCCCACATCTTCCCAGCCCTGTCTGTATCTCATCCGCTATGCACAGCCCACCTGCCTCTCGCACGTACCTACAGAACAGGAATGTAAACAGGTCTGGCATAGAATGGCCAAAACACAAGAAATAGCAGTTTCAATCATTTCCCTCTCATATATGCATCTTGACGTGCTTGTATTCCTTAAGAAATCAATTTAAATTTAAGACATGTCTTTACATTTTTTATATTTAAAGACCTTATTTTCCAACCTTAAAGGCCCTATAAAGGTGACATTCCGTAATTGATTACCAATTTTTGAATATTTTTTTCATATTTTATTTATAAAGGTTATCAAAAAACAATATAAATATGCTATTGGACATTACCATAAAAAATGAGCAATACAACTTGTTTTGAGCTCAAGATACAGTGTCCTTTAAGTCAATTGTGTTTACAAACAATCAGTTTATTTACATCGCTGTTTACTCAGGAAAGTGAAAGTGACTCAGGTCACCAAAAATGTATCGTTGATTTTCAACGTTTTCCGGTATCACTCAAAGTAGGTCTCTTCTAAATGGTTAAAACGTTTGTAGTGATCTAATAAGTTACTTTCTGCTGGTAAAAAGTTGTTTAAAATAGAATTAAAATTGATTTTTCTTTCGGCTATTTTTAGCATACGTCACCGCTTTGAGGCTACAGATCACGTTAGTTGCAAAGTTGTAATCATTACTTCCAATTATGAAACGGGTGTATCTTCCATAATTCTTGACAACGTTGCACCTAAGCTGTGTTATTAGCATTTTTTATGCAAGACTAACTGAAATCCGGTAAAAATTATACAAGTTTATATGCATAATAATTGGATTTGTCACATTTATAGGGCCTTTAAGGTACTGTTGAGCAGCAAACAGCATAACACCTGCACGGATTGCAAGTTTCTCGCAGGCTGTTCTGGTTTTATGCTGGTTGCATATAGCCACTTTCATTTTGCTTCTGAGTGGGAAAGGGTTAAGTACAAAAACAGCATTCACAAACTTTACTGAGCTCGTTTGCAAGTTCCATTTAATTAAGCTGTATTGACTATGAGAGTGACACTGACAATTTCTGAATGAAGGTGTACAATTTTACAAAAATGAGAAGCATATTACATCCAAGCAATATTTAACAAGAGATGTGTTTGTCAGAAACACTATGCCCCCTACTGAGCCGCTTTGATTTTTTTTTTTTTTTTATCATTTGTCAGGTTCAGATAATTTTTACAAGGGAAGTAATATTTTTTAAAGGGATATAATAAAAATATTACTTCCCTTGTAAAAATGATCTGTACCTGCCAAATGATAAATATAAATTATCTCCCTTTAAAGCTTATTACTTCCCTTGGTGTTTTTTTTACCTTTGACCTTGAAGGATGACCTTGACCTTTCACCACTCAAAATGTGCAGCTCCATAAGATACACATGCATGCCAAATAGAAGTATCAAGTTGCTATCTTCAATATTGCAAAAGTTATAGCCAATATTAAAGTTTTTGGACGGACGGACAGACTGACGGACAGACAGTTCAATTTCTATATGCCACCCTACCGGGGGCATAAAAAGTTTGATTTCAGTGTTATTAACCTAAGCAACATTTGAAATTAGAAATATGCAACATCTCAGTAATATAAGAAAGTTTCAAGCAATCTTTTTAAAACAAAAATTTTAAGGAAGATGCACAAATTAAATGCATTTTATGGGCTAATTTGGTGAGCCTAACATACTTAGTAATTATTCAAGCTTGCAAATACTAATGTCAAAGAAGTGATATGGATAAGATGTCTGCAGACTGCCAAAAGACAAAGTACTGTTTTTACATCCAAAATGGCTTTTTACAAAATCAAGAAAACATAAACAAAATGCTCCATCAACTTGATAGTACATGAACTGAAAATCAATATCCTTTTAAGTACAAGACATTGACACACACACACACATAGGGGAGGAAACATCAAAGCATGAATGGAACACAAACAACATAAGACACAAGAGAGCAATAGATCCTTCACCTGATAGGCTCACCCAGTATATATGTTGAAAGTACAACAAATATTTCCTTTACTGTGTTCACAACCTTTTCATTTAATTTTACCAACATATCTAGTTCTGGATACAAGAATACCCAGTTTTGAATCAATCAATACGTCATAAAAACTAAATGTTCTGAGCAAGTTACGCTATGGTTGGCCCTTTAGTATGTTCACAGAGTAAATGTTGATGGACAAGCTTACAATCAGCATGCTGTGCTTCAAAGAAGATAACCCTCTACCACTTAGATATGTATTTTGACATGTTTGTAGTCCCTTAGAGAGTTAAATGTTATTAAAAACCTTTCTAACTAGGTTCAAGTTTTAAAGGCTTCATTTCCAATTCTCAGATTCTGATGAGCATCAAACAGCATAAAACCTGAACAGACTGCGAGTTATTCGCAGGCTGTTCTGGTTTCATGCTGTTTGCACATAGCCATTTTCACTTTGCCTCTGAGTGGGAAATAGTTAAAGAAGTTAATAAAAGAAAATGTGCAATCAAGGCATTTACTGATCTAATTATAGTCATTTAAATAAGTGTTGTCCGTGTAATTCAAATGCGTTGAATATACACATGTAGTGCGCCAGTTTTTTCAGCCATTGGTTGTCAAGAAATCTGTGGTTAAATGAACTAGAATCAGATCATTTTCTCCTAATTTCCTTTTTATTATAATGTCAAGGTGGAATGGCTGCTTTTCATACTCAATTGCGGCTTCACAGATGAAAGACCTTAATCAATTTATTAAACATAGTTTGCATCTGCTTGGCTAAAACCTGCCTATGGGATAACAAATAACACAAATAAATAAAAAAACAATTTATACAAAAACTTCCAACACAACATGATTTTTCAACACAATCATTTTTTTCCTATGCAATTTTATGGTATTTGTTGTTTAATGGAAGGCTCTTTTTTAGCAAAAATCAAGTTAGGAAGAAAGTGTCGTCCCTGATAAGCCTGTGCAGACTGCGCAGTCTAATGGGGTACAACACCAAATGCACATGCATTAAGCTCCATTTTCCAAGAGCAAGGTTCATTAGTATTTAAATGTAAAATATTAGAGAATCCTAATCTTTAAATGCACGAAGATTCACAGAGATTTTAATTAAACAGGTTCCTTTGGAGTCTTATTTATGTGTTCTTATCCGAAAAGCAATTTGGAACTAACACCAATAGGTAAGCGAAGATGTTGTGGTGGCATGATTGCTCATAAATGCAGCAATCTAGAGATAAAGGTGCATGTGCATACAGATTTACTATTAAATTGCTGAAAAGAAAGTAAATTGACAGGAGGAAATGCAATGATTTGTTTGTTGTACCTATGAACACGCATTCCAAAAAATGCACCAGTAAAGGCCACAATGAACAAGACTATTGTCAAGCAATATAAGTCCCCTACCGGCTCCACCATTGTCAGAAATTCCAGAATTTTTTATATATATTTGTTGCCATTGCAACCAATTTTTTTATTTAGGAACAAAATGAAATGACGTGCATAATGTCCATATTGCCATCTATCCATTTTTCAAGTTTCATGAAAAAATATTAAAAACTTTTAAAGTTATTGCAGGATCCAGAAAACCACCATTTTCAACAGTATTTCTAGTCTATTTGTTGCCATAGTAACCAGAATTTTTGACGTCGGAACAAAATGAAATGACGTGCATAATGTCCATACTGCCATCTATCCATGTTTCAAGTTACATGAAAAAATATTAAGAACTTTACAAGTTATCGCAGGATCCAGAAAAACACCATTATCAGCAGTATGTCTAGTCTATTTGTTGCCATAACAACCAGAATTTTTTACGTCGGAACGAAATGAAATGACGTGCATAATGTCCATATTGCAATCTATTCATGTTCAAAGTTTCATGAAAAAATATTAAGAACTTTTAAAGTTATCGCAGGATCCAGAAAAGTGTGACGGACGGAGACAAAACCATAAGTCCCCTCAGGTGAAACCGGTAGCGGACTAATAAATGTTCTACTTAACAAGTAGGACTTACATCCCATATGTTAATACATAATATACATGTACTACTGTGAAAATCTACAATTCTTAAACATTTGTCAACATTATGACAAGAATGAAGTCTTTCAATAGACATCTGAAAGTGATTCATACTAATCAAAAGTTAAATAACTGACCAATCAAATAGGTTATATCAGGGCTGAGTAACTGGCCGATGGCCAATGGAAAGGATTGAAACCTATCAGCCTTAATTTCGATTGGCTAATATTTAGGAGAAAGACAAAAATGCTGGAAAAGTTGTTAGGTCAAAGATTTAAGTAAGAAATTTTGAGTCAAGAGTGACGATATGAAGAAGAAACAAAAGCAGATACAATATTGATATGCTATACATAGTACACAAATTGATCTCTATTGACATGCCAACAATATTTTTTAAGCTAAACAGAAAAAGACATCGCTTTTATCACAACATGTAATATGTATCTGAATTTGTGAATGCCCAAAAATTGTACCCTGTTTTAATAGTTGTGATTATAATGTATCAAATTAGTAAAGACCAGGACTTATTACAGTTGTGACAAATACCTCCAGTGATGCACATAGTAATATGTAGCAATGAAAATTTGACCCTTGCACATGCCAGTTTTGAACCCAAGGGCATGACGAAAACAAAATGTTTGTAGAGAAACACAAAACCATGTTACATACTAAATTTTAAACTGCTGGGCTTTGTGGTTTCAGATGAAAGTATTTTTTTTCTATACAACTCTTAACAAATAATTTGACCCACTGAGTGTGAATAACCAAATATTAGACATATGGTTGATGTTGTTTTAGACAAGTGAATATTTTTTGTATATATAGAACAATAATCATCTTAGAGAAATCCAAAGACAGGCGGATGGACGGACTGACAGGCATCCTTTATGACTCCAGTAACCCCCCCTCCCCCTGTTTACATCTAAATGCAGTCTCATACAATTGTTGGCATGTCAAGAGAAACCTCAGTGGACAGGAGGGAGAGGCATCAAACACTACAAGCAGCTTATTGCTAAATGAGGGCTACATTTCCTTGCGAATGAAAAACACCAGTATCTAAGTTAAGGGGAGGCAAAATCTGTTAATGTCTTACTTGATTGTTTACACTAAATTTATAAATGCTTGCAAATAAAGATTGTTTAGTAATTACAAAGCCTGACAAAATGTCACTGTTACATGGACAGTGAATTATGAGCTTATAATTGCTTTTGCCTCCACTTCGGTGCCAATTTAAATACATAATCAAGCTTATAGCTCAAATAGAGCAAATAAAGCAACATTATTCCATTACTCCACAGAAAGACACATTTGCTGTACATTTGAATGCAGCCATTACATCATATGGTACCAGTCTAGGGATAACAATAATACTTTTCCCAAAGAACAAGTAAAGCGATTTTCCCTTTCCCCTTTAAGCAGCTGTATCTCAGATCTTTCCCTCTTAGGCCTTTTGACCAAACAAATGAATTGTATGTTTTGGGCATTCCTAAAATAAAAGTGTGAAAGAGGCTCAAGATGGCCTTAGATTGCTCGACTGTGTAATGAGGCATGGCCAATTTTTAACCATAAGGTTGATTTGAAAAATCTTTGTAGAGGATCACAATTTGATGTCACATACTAAATATAAATTCTATCAAAAACACCACCTCAGACAGGGCCTAATTTGACCCCAAAAGATTTGAACAAGGATCATTCAGATGAAGTTTCTTGAAAATTTGCCTAGTGGTTTTAGGAAGCAAATTGTTGACGACTGAAAACGGACGACACACCACGACTGGCACTGCAGAGCCATCTACGGTACCACAAAAGCTCATCATGAGCACTATGTGCTCAGGCGAGGTTATAATATTATCTTGGCGGTATTAGGTTTTTGTAACTAAAACTATAACTAAGACACAATTTGTAAAAAAACAAAAACAAGAGATGTGTTTGTCAGAAGCACAATGCACCTTAATGCGTCACTTTGAGTTTTTTTTTTTATTACATCCCTTTAAAAAAATATTACTTCCCCTGTGAAAATGATCTGAACCTGCTAAATGATAAATATAAATTATCTCCATTTAAAGCTTGTTACTTCTCTTAGATTAGTTTTTTTACCTTTGACCTTGAAGGATGACCTTGACCTTTCATTACTCAAAATGAGCAGCTCCATGAGATACACAAACATGCCAAATATCAAGTTTCTATCTTCAATATTGCAAAAGTTATGGCCAATGTTAAAGTTTTCGGATGGACGGACAGAAAGACGGACAGATAGACTGACGGACAGTTCAACTGCTATATGCCACCCTACCAGGGGCATAAAAAGAAAAATATCTAAATGGCACAAAAAATAATGGAATTCATTTAAAACAAGAAATGTGTTTGTCAGAAGCACTATGTCCCCTTCTGCGCCACTTTGATTTTTTTTTGGTGACCTTTGACCGTGAAGGATGACCTTGACCTTTCACCACTCAAAATGTGCAGCTTCATGAGATACACATGCATGCCAAATATCAAGTTGCTATCTTCACTATTGCAAAAGTTATGGCAAATGTTAAAGTTTGACCCAAACAAACACACAAACCAGTGGACAGGGGAAAAACAATATGTCCCCACTATAAGTGGTGGTGGACATAAAAGGTATCACAAACCATCAGTCGGTTTCTGTTCGCTAACTTCATTGAAGGTAAGTTTGCCTAAACACACAAATCATTTTTTGGGCCAGAACATGAAACCCTACAAATTGTGAATAACGCTTGGTTGTCCACGAAAGTTCCTACCTGTACACCAGGGGCAGAAAGTTTTTAGGAGGGAATATCATCCCGGCCTGGGTCTGGTTTGGCTCGCTGATAAACGCTGCAATCTGTATGCAGACATTGTATATGCCAATGAGTAAAACACATGAATACTGTGCCATGTGAGAATATTGTGAATGTTTGTTTAGCAGGACATCTCGAAATCATGGGGCCTGAATCCAGACAGTTGCCATCACCAAAATGTTTATATTGTCCCACTGGGGTAAAAAGTAGCCATACACACAACAACTAAAAAATGAATGACTACAGTACAGGTAAACAATTATGCCTATGGGGCATATCATAGCACCACAATAAGGCCTACAGTCGCACCTACAAGTATACATTTGAAAATTCTATTGAAAATTTTTTTTAAACAAAAGTGAACAAGATGTGTTTGTGAAACACTATGTCCCCATATATTTAGCCTTTGACCTTGAAGGATGACCTTGACCTTTCACCACTCAAAATGTGCAGCTCCATGAGATACACATGCATGCCAAATATCAAGTTGCTATCTTCAATATTGCAAAAGTGTACATTAAATGAGCGATTTTAACCCATATATTTGACCTATGACCTTGAAGGATGACATTGACCTTGACCTTTCACCACTTAATATGTGCAGCTCCATGAGATACACATGCATGCCAAATATGAAGTTGCTATCTTCAATATTGCAAAAGTTATGGCAAATGTTAAAGTTTCACGCAAACAAATAAACACACAAACAAACAAAGCAACAAACCAACAGACAGGGCAAAAACATGTCCCCCACTATAGTGGTGGGGGACATAAAAATGAGCCCACAATTTATTTTGAAATTAGATTCAGTCTGAATTAACTCTTTTTAAGTAGGGTTTTATACAAAAAGCATATTAACTTACTAAGATTAATTTTATACTCCTTCCTAATCAATTACAAGTTCATTTTAGTTATCAGTCTGCATAAACTCAGTGCATACAGGAATTAATATTTTCAAATGACTTCAGTGTGAAGTGCTGTTTTTCAAACGTCAGTCAAAGACATACCAATAAGTTATTGCCATGTGTCAGTCAAAGACATACCAATTAGTTATTGCCATGTGTCAGCAACATCAGTCAAAGACATACCAATTAGTTATTGCCATGTGTCAGCAAGGTCAGTCAAAGACATACAAATTAGTTATTGCCATGTGTCAGCAACATCAGTCAAAGACACACCAATCAGTTATTGCCATGTGTCAGCAACGTCAGTCAAAGACATACCAATTAGTTATTGCCATGTGTCAGCAACGTCAGTCAAAGACATACCAATTAGTTATTGCCATGTGTCAGCAACGTCAGTCAAAGATATACCAATTAGTTATTGTCATGTGTCAGCAACGTCAGTCAAAGACATACCAATTAGTTATTGCCATGTGTCAGCAACATCAGTCAAAGATATACCAATTAGTTATTGTCATGTGTCAGCAACGTCAGTCAAAGACATACCAATTAGTTATTGCAATGTGTCAGCAACGTCAGTCAAAGACATACCAATTAGTTTTGCCATGTGTCAGCAACGTCAGTCAAAGACATACCAATTAGTTATTGCCATGTGTCAGCAACGTCAGTCAAAGACATACCAATTAGTTATTGCCATGTGTCAGCAACGTCAGTCAAAGACATACCAATTAGTTATTGCCATGTGTCAGCAACGTCAGTCAAAGACATACCAATTAGTTATTGCCATGTGTCAGCAACGTCAGTCAAAGATATACCAATAAGTTATTGTCATGTGTCAGCAACGTCAGTCAAAGACATACCAATTAGTTATTGCAATGTGTCAGCAACGTCAGTCAAAGACATACCAATTAGATATTGCCATGTGTCAGCAACGTCAGTCAAAGACATACCAATTAGTTATTGCCATGTGTCAGCAATGTCAGTCAAAGACATACCAATTAGTTATTGCCATGTGTCAGCAATGTAAGTCAAAGACATACCAATTAGTTATTGCCATGTGTCAGCAAAATTAAAATGCATAAATTAACAAGACTATTGTCAAGCAATATAAGTCCCCTACCAGCTCCACCATCTTCAGAAATTCCATATTTTTTTTTATATATATCTTTTGCCATAGCAACCAAATTTTTTTATTTAGGAACAAAATGAAACGACGTGCATAATGTCCATATTGCCATCTATCCATGTTTCAAGTTTCATGAAAAAATATTAAGAACTTTAAAAGTTATCGCAGGATCCAGAAAAACCACCATTTTCAGCAGTATTTTTAGTCTATTTGTTGCCATAGCAACCATAATTTTTGACGTAGGAACGAAATGAAATGACGTGCATAATGTCCATATTGCCATCTATCCATGTTCCACGTTTCATGAAAAAATATTAAGAACTTTTAAAGTTATAGCAGGATCCAGAAAAGTGTGACGGACGGACGGAGACAAAACCATAAGTCCCCTTCGGTGAAACCAGTAGGGGACTAAAAATACAAATTTAACTGAAGATGCCTTGTAAATACTGCTCCTGGAATAAAAACTGTGAATTAAATCATAAGTTCTTAAATACATGAAATGTATTTCTAAGTCAACAGGCAATGAATACCAAATTCTGCAGCTGCCCAGCTGAGTCATTATTTTATATGAATAATCATTCATGTAAAATCGAGCAATGAGCATTGCATTTTCACAACAAAATATTTGAAACTGTGAAAAAAATCCCTAAAGCCTTTTTTGGACCAAAATGTTTACAATATTTTACCAAAACAATTAAAGAAATATTTGTGGATCTTAAGTCTTCTCCTTGATTCAAGACTCAGTAATATTTTTCCATGTTTTAAGTCCAACTGGTTGGTAACTTTAATGCAAGGATGCCCACTGTGCTCTGTAATATTTCTTAATTTTATATAAAAAAGAGAATAGAATCTAACCATTGCTAAATCATAAACCTCATTTCTGTGTGACTTCAGACTTTACTAAAATATATTAATTCTCGCATTCTCTAAACAAAAAAACTGAGAGGACAAATATGATCGAAGAAAGCTAAAATAAATTAAGGAAGGAATCATTTAGATGAACATCCACCATCATTCATTGTCAGTTTTATTAATGTACTTCATTTGAAGCACAACAAGCACCCAGGAAAGAAATATTTCTATGTATATATACCATATTCACTGTTCATTTTATTTATGTAATTCATTTGAACGACAACAAGCACCTTATCACTGTGACATTACAAATACATTGAATCATATTTGGAGCAAAAATTGTGTCCAGTATGCAAATACATTTGCATAGAACAACAGTTATTCAGGATTCACAATAATGTGCATATTTACATGAAAGAGATTTCAAACGCAATAAGAAACATTTTTATGAATTTATGTCAAGGATTTTCCAAGCTCAGTTCTTCAGAAAATTAAATTTAGTTTTATTATTTATCAGCCTTTTATGTCCATGTTTTATGAACATTTTATTATATTGTAAAGAGTTTGGTACAAAGTATTTAAGACTGGAAAAACTTTTTTTACTACAGGGCAATATTTTGAAACTGGATAAAAACTTCCCCTGAATTTTAAGAAATAGAATTTCAGGAAAGTCTTTCCCCTCAAACTTCCAATACAATTATAATTCCAAGCATGTTAAATTTTAATACAGTTATATAAACAAACATAAATTAACAACAGCAAGGAGTGAAAGTACAGAACTCAACAAGTTACTTCGGATAAGCTTTGCAATAATAAAAGAATGAAAATCCACGATTAACTTCTTATTAGCTTTGCAATAATGAAAGAACAGAAATCCACAATTGACTTTTGATTAGGTTTTCAATCATAAAATTCGGGAAATCCACAATTAACTTCTGATTGGCTTTGCAATTAGCAAGGAATAATGAAAGAACAGAAATCAACTATTTACTTCTGATAAGCTTTGCAATAAAGAAACAACAGAAATCCAAAGCTGTCTAAAAATACTGGCAATTGCAAAGCAACACAAGCAGCTGAAACATTCCATACATCTCTTTCCAGGCATGTCCAAAAGGAAGCAGGACAACTGTACTCAGCATGGTGGTGATTGTTTCTACAGAAATCATTACCTTGTATCATTAATGTCTGATCGCACAAATAGTTGACTCCCAATGCCTTGAACTTGTTCAACTTGTCTCAAATTTCTTTAATAAGTCAAGGTTAATTGGTTGTACAGAATTCACAATCTTCAATTAACACAATTAAATATTTGAATTTTCTAAACAGTTTTCTAGGAGACATATGCTACATGTAGAAATCTGTAGCCAAATAAAGGTACCTCAGGTTTATTCTGTAATTATTCTGCCAAATGTTCATTCACAATTTCACATTGCATGCGTCTACTTTTTATTACAACTATGCTTGATATGTATGGAATACTTTTATTCACAGCATTGAAAGGTTTAATCCATGCCTTCAAAAGAAATAGATTAGTCGTATTAGACATGAACAAATACTAACTAGCATCAGTACTGGTATTGTTAATTTAGGATTTGTCATTACAATACATGACAGAAAGGGATATGAATGCAGTGCTTCAAATCAAACTAGAAATCTTGTTCCAAACAAATGTTTGGAACACACACACAAAAGATCTCTCTACCTGTATGCAAGTTCTAGAAAGTTCTTTGGAGGGACAATAGCTCCTGCTGCAGCGATCAGTGGTTCACAAATAAACGCTGAAATCTAACAAACAGGACAATTAATGTGCTAGTTACAGTTGGATTGCCTTTGGTTGTTTTCTTTAACGAAAATGTGTGTGTGTGTGATTATTTTATTACAATAGTTAAGTTTTCCTTATCAGTGAAAAAACAAAGACTGTCTAAAAAAAGTTCAGGACATTTTAACTCAAAGGCAAAACTTATTATGTAAATTACAATTAAAATATGTTTTCATTCTAAGTGTTTACTAGTCAATATCAGTAAAAAAAAGGCTTTTAGAGAAAATTGTAATTATCAAGGTATGAAATTTGAATTGTATGCTATCACAATTATAGCTCTTGCCCATAAAAATACTATTCCAGCATCAATTGCTATTCATTGCCATCTAAGATAATAATAAACATGTTCATGAAAACGTGCTCACCTAAGTATACCAATTGTCAATACTTTAACCTGGTGACCATGTTTGACCCCTGCTGAACCAGATTGACAGGTGGACTAGACATCTTCAAGATAAGCATCATGACCAAGTTTCATCAAGATTTAGTACTAAATAAGGCTTTGGGAATGAACAAAGGTTTCTCTAAGATTTGACATGGTGACCTAGTTTTGAACACACCTAAAATATACCAGGGGGGCCTAGATATTGTTAAGATAAACATTCTGACAAAATTTCTTCAGGATTAAATGATTGGCAGCCATGTTTTTCAACAGATCGGAACCATTTTGAAACTTGGCTGAGATATCACAAGAACACATTTCTTTCCAAGTCTTATGAAAATAGGAACAACAAGATGTGTTTGTGAAACACTATGTCCCCATATATTTGAACTTTGTGGTGGGGGACATACAAAGCATACTTTCTAGAGTTTTCTATTAAGCTTTTTCTATAATTTTACCAAGTGACAATGGTTTTAATCTTAGCTGTCCCAGGACTGACATCAGCAGAGCTATCATTCCGACTAAGTTTCATCAGGTAATAGCTGGGTCCTATAGAGTATTCACAAGGTGAATGGTTCACAATATACAGATGATGAAAGATGAACAAAAGGCATCACAAAAGCTCACCATGAGCATGTTGTGCTCAGGTAAGCTTTAAAAGCTCTGATAATATTTTTTAAAATCAGTTAAAAACATTTTCTGCAAAGTTTGTCAAGGTCATATATACATCATTCTAAATGTCTTACCTTCCGACCATTAGCCATTGCCTTGGCGATGGCAAGTTTGACCTCATTAGCATACAGCTGACCTGGATTTATATTGTCCTCTCTGTATTTCCCTCTGTAAACATCAGGTGTGGGCACCTGTCAATATTGCAGTTACAATAAAGTAGTTTTGAAGCCCATATCCACCAACAATTGTTAATACTCTATGACTATTATTTCATTACAAACTAGGCTCTGTTCTGATAAATCCGTATGTCAACATGATGTTGAGGTCATTTAAAAGTGATCACTTGTTCACATCCAAGAAAACCCTTCCAAAATGATATTACTGGTTGTATGTTAGCAATATTTGAATTAAAAACTGATTTAAAGCACACTAGTTTGCTTTCATGTCATTTTAAACATACAAAACACATACTTTGTATAACCCACCAATTATTAGCATGTACTTACCACATGGACCCAGTTTTCTATGGGTAGATTGTGTTCCTTTAATTTCTTTGGACTAATACTGATCAGGTTCTCTGTGTTCCCATGATAGGCACTGTGAAAAGTGGGAAACACAACATGGGATTAAATGAGCATGACAGACGCTGTGAAAAATGGGAAACACAAAATGGGATTAAGTGAGCATGATAGGGGCTGTAAAAAGGAGTAAACACAAAAAGGATTAAGTAAACATGATAGGCACTCAGAACAAGTGGGAAATTGAAAATGGGATTAAGTGAGCATGATGAGTGAAGTAAAAAGTAGGAAACACAAAATGGGATTAAGTGAGCATGATAAGTAAAGTGAAAAGTGAGAGACCCACAATTGGATTAAGTGAGCATGATAAGTGCTGTGAAAAGTGGGAAACACAAAATGGGATAAAGTGAGCATGATAAGTGCTGTGAAAAGTGGGAAACACAAAATGGGATAAAGTGAGCATGAAAAGCATGGGACTTACATGTATAACTAATAGGGCTTTTTACACACTTCTGAGAAGGAAAATTCATAACCCCATTTTTACAGGGGTCATCAAACTATCCATATATGGTTAAGAAAAGTTAAGAAAAATAAATATTTGATGAACAATGTTGGAACTGAAAAGTATACAATCAGCAGCAGAAAGAACAAGAGCTGTCACCATAGGATGACTTATTCCCCCAATAAACCCTTGGTAGAAGTTATGAGCTTTTTTCAAATCCTAAACGCAGATTTCGAACCTAAACGTGGACCCTAAGTTCAAGGTCAAGATCACAGGGGTCAAAATTTGTGTGCGTATGGAAAGGCCTTGTCCATATACACATGCATGCCAAATAGGAAATTGCTATCTGAAGCGACATAGAAGTTATGAGCTTTTTTCGAAATCTAAACGCAAAGTGTGACGGACTGACAGACAAATGGACAGTCCAATCACTATATGCCCTCCTTCGGGGGCATAAAAATGTCTTAGAATATCAATATAAATCAGAAAGCCACATAAACTAGAGAGTGGACACCATGCTAAATCCTTGAAATGCACTAAGTGACTCCGTGACCTAGTTTTTGACCGGGCATGGCCCATATTTGAACTTGACCTAGATATTGTCTTGATACAACTTCTAACCAAGTTTAGTAAAGATCAGATGAAAACTACTTCAATTAGAGAGCGGACACCATGCTAAATCCTTGAAATGCACTAAGTGACCCAGTGACCTAGTTTTTGACCAGGTGTAGCGGTCCATTTTTTCCCCCGGCCAGTTTTTCCCCGGGGAAAATTTGGCCTAGGCCATTTTTTCCCCGGGGAAAGATTGGCCTAGGCCGTTTTTTCCCCCGGGGAAAAAATGGCCCAGGCCAATCTTTCCCCCCCTTGGCCAAATTTTTCCCCCCTACTTAAAGAATTAATTGCAACATGACTCTTGGCCATTTTTTCTCCCCTCGGCAAATCTTTCCCCCCTCCCTTATTAAGAATTTATTGCAAAATGACTTCAATTTTTTCAATGCTTCTGTTATATTTGACGCTCAAAAAAGCAATATTTCAAGATACAAAGGCACATAACTCCGTTATTAACAGATGATGTACAATGCCATTTGGCTAGCATCATCCCCTTATCCATATATATATATACTCATACCAAGTTTCAATGAAATCCGCCCAAAGCACTTCCAAGATATGGCTCCGGACGGACAGACAATGCCAAAACAATATCCCTCCGCCTATCGCGGGAGATAATAAAAGATAAGGGGGTGGAGGCAGTTTTAGCAACTCTCAATCAAATTCTGTTGTTAAAACTACTTTGACATGGTAGGGGGGAAAAAAATGGCCAGGGGGGAAAAACTGGCCGAAAAGTGAAGAATAAATGTAAAAGATAAGTAAAATAAAAGATAGGAGTGTGTAGGCAGTTTTTGCAACTCTCAATCAAATTCTATTGTTAAAACTTTTACAAGGTAGGGGGGGGGGGGGGAAACTGGCCAGGGGGGAAAAACTGGCCGAAATGTGTAGACAGAAAGATGTATTAAATAAAAATTAAGGGGGGAAGAATTTGACTAGAGGGGGAAGAATTGGCCTAGGCAACTTTTTCCCCGGAGAAAAAATGGACTAGTCCATTTTTTCCCCGGGGAAAAATTGGCCAGGGGGGAAGAAATGGCCTGTTACACCGGCATGACCCTTATTCGAACTTGACCTAGATATTGTCTAGATACAACTTCTGACCAAGTTTGGTAAAGATCGGATGAAAACTATTTGAATTAGAGAGTGGACACGAAAAGTGTGACAGACAGACTGACAGACAGACTTACAGACGGACAGTGCAAAAACTATATACCTCCTTTTTCTTCGAAAGGAGGCATAAAAATTATATAAACACCTTCATTTAGAGTGACAGAAAGATACAAATAAGGGATAGGAACAAATATTTGAAAAATGGCCATATATTCCAAATTTCTAATACTAGATTTTTGGGGAAATAAATATATATTCTGCATACATGTAAAAAAGGAATTTGGCACAATTACTTCAGGCCCCTCTTTGGCTCAAAATTTTATGAAGCCAAATTTACCTTTTTGTTGTCCTTTTTCTTATTATTTTGGATATTTTATGGGTGATAATGAAGAAAACCTTGTTTCCAAATGGATTTTTTTGTAGCCAAATTTCTTTTTTGTAGCAATTGGCTAATTTAGCAAATGGCAGAGTAAGTCCTGACTACTTTAAAGTTAAGTGCAGATGACTGTCGTGTATTAATGAACGATTTGATAAAAGTTATGTAATTGTTCTGCTAAATTTTTATACAGAATGGTATCAGCGTTTTTGGCAAGTAAAGTGTCATTTTGGATTCCCGCTGAGACGTAGTTTATCTTTGTAAATCACAAAAATCAATAGCAGTAACAGTGCGGTAATAATTAACTATAAAGTGTTAGACAGTCTATTGATCACACTTTTCTGTAATTGAGTATTGATTTCTATATCAATAATATCGCGGGTTCCACTTTTTTTAGCTGGTCATTCATTCATTTTATGTTTCATGCCAAAAAAATCTGCTTTCAGTGGCAACCGAATACAATCGATAGAAAAATACGCTGAACTTTTATCATGATGGACACAAAACAAAACCAAAGATATTTGAAAGAAAAGTCACTGACTTTAGGTAAAGGGTGCCATTATCCATACACAACAAACCTGTTGACAGGCTCCAGGTGCTGATGCCTTTTTAAGCTGTCTGATTTTCTAAGAAAGATTAAGTTTTCCCAGAGAATGTGCTTTAATTCTGTTATGCCAACAGTTCTATTAATAAAACAAGAAATGTGTTTGTCAGAAACACTATGTCCCCTTTTGCGCCGCTTTAATTTCATTTTTTTACCTTTGACCTTGAAGGATGACCTTGACCTTGACCTCAAAATGTGTGGCTCCATGAGATACACATGCATGCCAAATATCAAGTTGCTATCTTCAATATTGCAAAAGTATTCATAAAATGAGCAATTTTGGCCAAATATATTTGACCTCTGACCCTGAAGGATGACCTTGACCTTTCACCACTCAAAATGTGCAGCTCAATGAGATACACATGCATACCAAAATATCAAGTTGCTATCTTGAATATTTAAAAAGTTATTGCAAATGTTAAAGTTGGAGCAAACGGACCAACAGACAGACAGGGCAAAAACAATATGTCTCCCACTATAGTGGGTGGAGGACATAAAAAGTGATTAAAAGTGCTTCAATACATAAGACACCAGAATATTTAGAAGATTGCACAGTATGAGATGTGGGGCGGGTGAGGGTGAGGGGGCGAATTAGGAACATACAAAAGCAGCACATGTGTATTTTCATCTGAATTGCAATACTAGTATTATACTTTAAGTTAGAGGAAAACAATTTAATAATATTTGTGAAATATGTTAAGCAGCAAGTGGTCACAGCTTTTTATGAAGAAACAAGAAAGCCAACTTGTCACAAAATATGCCTGTTAAGTGGGCCTTGTTGCATTGATCTACAAATGATGTATAAATTTGCAATAGCAATTATTTAAAGAAAATAATTAATAACACAAGAAACATGGCAATGCTATTAAACCAAGTCTTCAACATTTCAGGTATTAATCTAATATAATTAAAATAACGTATATTATCTTAAGTTAGGTCTACAGGCTACACACACACAATTTCAGCATACTACCTTCATCCAGCTCAAGTAATTAAGCTGAAACTGTTTTTTTTCTATTTTTATCGATAGTGACCTTAACATTGACCTGATTTGTGTCAAATGCAATCTCAAGCTAGCTCTCTGCTCAAGCTTGCTATTTCCAAAGTGTCCTCAATATTGGTGCATGCAATCTCAAGCTAGCTCTCTGCTCAAGCTTGCTATTTCCAAAGTGTCCTCAATATTGGTGCATGCAATCTCAAGCTAGCTCTCTGCTCAAGCTTGCTATTTCCAAAGTGTCATCAATATTGGTGCATGCAATCTCAAGCTAGCTCTCTGCTCAAGCTTGCTATTTCCAAAGTGTCATCAATATTGGTGCATGCAATCTCAAGCTAGCTCTCTGCTCAAGCTTGCTATTTCCAAAGTGTCATCAATATTGGTGCATGCAAACTCAAGCTAGCTCTCTGCTCAAGCTTGCTATTTCCAAAGTGTCATCAATATTGGTGCATGCAATCTCAAGCTAGCTCTCTGCTCAAGCTTGCTATTTCCAAAGTGTCATCAATATTGGTGCATGCAATCTCAAGCTAGCTCTCTGCTCAAGCATGCTATTTCCAAAGTGTCATCAATATTGGTGCATGCAATCTCAAGCTAGCTCTCTGCTCAAGCTTGCTATTTCCAAAGTGTCATCAATATTGGTGCATGCAATCTATAGTTATTGACTGAAAACTACCTTATGTAGAGCAGACAACATAAATTTGTCAAATTTGGGGTTCATTTAAGGACCATCATTCAGTAATGATTCATGTAATTTTGCCGGTTATCAAATTTGGTGGAGATTATATGCCAATAAACATTTCAAGTCTCTTGATGATCCTGTGTAAACTATATTATATCAGAGTAAGAGAATGCATAAAGGGTCAATGTGGCTTTTTTTTTAGGCGTAGCTATTAAACGTCACTTTTGACCTTAGATGACCTTCATTCATGATAGGTCCCGAATTGTGCATTGGCAAATACACTTCAACACCGTTATTTCGAAGTTGTCGGGACCGTTAAAAAAACTTTGGATTAACGATAATTCGAAATAAACATTTGACAGACGACTTCTGAGGATTCTGTAATAATAAAACGTTGTGGAACTCGCATGGTTCAGTTAAACGCTACTATTAATAGTTGTTTACTTAAAAAAAGTAAACTAGTCAGATTGCAATAGATTTCTACTTGTAACAAACGAAGGAATAAAACGATTCTTGTTCTTCTTTTTATGTTTTCTCTAAGTACAGAACATATTAAATATAATGAATATGCGCTAATTATCTGAACATATAAAATATAACGAATATCTCAAATTATCAGACCATATAAAATATAAGGAATAGCACAAATTGTCATACATGTAAATACAGACGAATACATTTTTTGGAAATGAATTAACGGATAAAAGAACCGTAACAAACGGTAAAAGAAAGAAACAAACGGGGGAATATAACGATTCTTATTCTTGTTTTTATTTTTCTCTATTTACAGAACATATTAAATAAAACGAATAGCACAAATTATCAGACATACATACATATGAATACATTTTCGGAAATTAATTAACCTTTTTTTTTAATAATACGCAATGTCTCTCTGAACACCGGCGTTCGCGCAGACGACAAAGGTGTAATTATCGGCTTTTGACGCGCCACGACAAAGGTGTGAAATTACGCTCAGTATTTTGCAGTTTTGACTTCGGATTAAAGATTGATAATTAGGTGCGAATTATAGTGTTGGGACCGACAGAATCACTTCGAATAAACGATTTCTTCGGTTTAACGAAGTTCGGATTAACAATGAAATTTTACATTAAACAAAGAAGAACCAAAATCGGGACCGGAAAAATACTTCGAAATAACGGTGACTTCGGATTATCGGTGTTCGAAATAACGGTGTTGAAGTGTAATACAAAAATCACTGTAAACATTGGATGCGTATCATTTGAATAGAAATATGAATATATTGTAAATAATATGTAAATTACAATAAAATAAAAACTGTCATGATTAAAACCATTCTCTAAACATTACATCAAAACATTTTTCCTTAGTTAACAAAGTATTATAGCATTAATCACGTCTCTACAATTAAAAGAAGATATTTATTACATGCCGTGGCGGTTACACTTAACACTACAAAAACAGGCTAGATTGCACTTGACCGGTACGCAGTTGTTTACAACTATCAACAAGGCAGGGGTTAGGGGGCAACCCCCCCCCCCCTGATATTGCATTATTGAAGATAGAAACTTGATATTTGGCATGCATGTGTATCTCATGAAGCTGCACATTGGAAGTTCAAGGTGAACCGCAAGGGGTACCGCCCCCCGATACTAAGGAAATATATAGGTTTTGGAAATATATCTGTCTTTGATTTATTCTAATTCAGATTTGCGTTTGTTAGTGTAAATATGTTTCTTTGTACTTTGTTTTGTTCATTATTTATGCCTCCGGTAGGGTGGCATATAGCAGTTGAACTGTCTGTCAGTCAGTATGTCAGTGTGTTTGTCAGTCTGTCCGTCCGTCCGAAAAAAAAACTTTAACGTTGGCCATAACTTTTGCATTATTGAAGATAGAAACTTGATATTTGGCATGCATATGTATCTCATGAAGCTGCACATTTTGAGTGGTGGAAGTTCAAGGTGAAGGTCATCCTTCAAGGTCAAAGGTCAACAAAAAATAAAAAATTCAAAGCTGCGTTCTCATGAAGCTGCATATTTTGAGTGGTGGAAGTTCAAGGTCAAGGTCATCCTTCAAGGTCAAAGTTCAAAAAAATAAAAATAAATTTATTTCAAATGGGCGCAATAGGGGGCATTGTGTTTCTGACGAACACATCTCTTGTTTATATAAAGTTCTGCCTTTCTACAAAAAAAATCATATCACGATGATGCTTGCAATATTGAGTCTTTTATGTTTACATTCTACTAACATCTTTAAACATTATAACACATTATCTTTATTTCATTCCAGCATTATGTTCATAGTATTTCAGTGGCGAATATGTTTTCTTATCCTATTGAAACTAATGTATTACAATTATGAAAACCTAGACATTACAATACTTATTGACAATAAAACATACAATTTCACCTCTTCTTGTTCTTCATTTCTTATTTGTTTATACAGTAAAATATATTATCTTATTATCACTCACTACCTTCATTAAAATACATTCGCTTCATTCCGTCTCTTTTCACTGGTCGCAAACATTACAACATCAATGCCGTTTATCTTTTTAAAGATATTTCTTGTTACTTTAACAATTCAAAACCCATAATTAATATGTTCTTTATAGGACTTGGCTGGTTATCAAATTTGGCTGAGATTATGCCAATTATCTTTATCACAAAGTTTGATGATGATGCAATTAAAACTCTTGGAGATATTAAAAGAACATAATTTCCTGGACAACACCAACCTGCCACAGTTTTTTTTTAATAATACGACCTGCTTTTTTTTAAACAGGCAATGAAAAATTGCCAAGCTAGATACTCACTTGTCAATGACGATGACATCATTTTGTTTTGTATATGCTCGTGCCAACCGGATTGCTAGATCATTGGCTTCAGAACTGAAAAATAAGCACCACCATGATTTGATAATTCAGTATGCGTTTCGACATTAACATTTATTTAAACATCAACTCTGGAGACATTTTTAATATATTTTCCATTGTAATGCTTACCATCTCCAAGCATTTAATCAGTCACTATTTTAAATGGCAACCAGCAATAATGTTTTGATCAAGAAATTCCACAGACATGTGCTGTTTGCTGTAAATAAACCCCAACTAGAGCTTTGTCACAGACGTGACGATTACCCCCACATGCCGCATTGACACATAATATTTTGCATGTCGTCTTCACAAAAAACAGCAGACACCATGCTCAATTTTTAAAACGCACTAAGTGACCCCTTGACCTAGTTTTTGACCCAGAAAGGCCCATGTTCTAACTTGGCCTTAAGATCATCTCCATAAAACTTCTGACCAAGTTTGGTGAAGATCGGATGTAAACTACTTGAATTAGAGAGCGGACACCATAATGAATGTTAAATAACACACTAAGTGACCCTGTGACCAAGTTTTAGGCCCGGAATGGCCCATGTTCAAACTTGTCCTAGAGATCATTTAGATAAAACTTGTGACCAAGTTTGGTGAGGATTGGATGAAAACTACTTGAATTAGACAGCGGACAACATGGTGAGGTTTAAAACGCACTAAGATACCCCATGACCTAGTTTTTGACCCGGCATGACCCATATTCAAACTTGACCTAGACATCATCTAGATACAACTTCTGACCAAGTTTGGTGAAGATTTGATGAAAACTACTTGAATTAGACAGCGGACAACATTTTGATGTTTAAAACGCACTAAGTGACCCCGTGACCTTGTTTTTGACCAGGCATGACCCATATTCAAACTTGCCCTAGACATTATCAAGATACAACTTCTGACCAATTTTGGTGAAGATTGGATAAAAACTACTTGAATTAGAGAGCGGACAACATGGTGAGGTTCAAAACACTTAGTGACCCCTTGACCTAGTTTTTGACCCCGCATGGCCCATGTTCGAACTTGACCTACACATCATCTAGTTACAACTTCTGACCAAGTGTGGGGAAGATCGGATTTAAACTACTTGAAATAGAGAGCGGACACCATGCTCAATGTGTAAAACGTACCCTGTGACCTAGTTTTTGATCTTGCATGGCCCATGTTCGAACTTGGCCTTCAGATCATCTAGATAAAACTTCTGATCAAGTTTGGTGAAGATCACATGAAAACTACTTGAATAAGAGAGAGGACACCATGCTGAATGTTAAAAAACGCACTAAGTGACCCCGTGACCTAGTTTTTTACCCGGCAAGGCCCATGTTCGAACTTGGCCTTAAGATCATCTAGATACAACTTCTTATCAAGTTTGGTGAAGATCGGATGAAAACTTCTTGAACAAGCAAATTGGTTGAATTGATATCCCCGCCTATATACTTCTGGACACAAAAGTGTTATATTTGACACTAAAAAAGCATTTTTTTGAAGATACAAATGGCCATAACTCTGTTATTATCAGATGGTGTACAATGCCATTTGGCATGCATCATCCTATTATCAATATATATACTCATACCAAGTTTCAATGAAATCCGCAAAAGCACTTCCAAGATATGGCTCCGGACACAAAAGTGACGGACAGACGGACAGCCAGACGGACAGCTGGACAAGGCCAAAACAATATCCCTCCGCCTCTGGCCGGGGATATATACTCGTAGTAAGTTTCAATGAAATCTGCCAAAGCACTTCCAAGATATGGCTCCGGACACAAAAGTGCCTATAGTAAAAAGCATTTTTTCAAGATACAAAGGGCCATAACTCTGTTTTTAACAGATGGTATACAATGCCATTTGGCGTGCATCATCCTCTTATGCATATATATACTCATACCAAGTTTCAATGAAATCCGCCAAAGCACTTACAAGATATGGCTCTGGACACAAAAGTGCCTATAGTAAAACGCATTTTTTCAAGATACAAAGGGCCATAACTCTGTTTTTAACAGATGGTGTACAATGCCATTTGGCATGCATCATCCTCTTATGCATATATATACTCATACCAAGTTTCAATGAAATCTGCCAAAGCACTTCCAAGATATGGCTCCGGACACAAAAGTGCCTATAGTGAAAAGCATATTTTCAAGATACAAAGGGCCATAACTCTGTTTTTAACAGATGGTGTACAATGCCATTTGGCATGCATCATCCTCTTATGCATATATACTCATACGAAGTTTCAATGAAATCCGCCAAAGCACTTCCAAGATATGGCTCCGGACACAAAAGTGCCGGACAGACGGACGGACGGACAGCCGGATGGACGGACAACGCCAAAACAATATCTCTCCGCCTCTGGCGGGGGATAATAAGAGAGCGGACAACATGCTGAATGTTTAAAACGCACTAAATAACCCCGTGACCTAGTTTTTGACCCAACAAGGCCCATGTTCGAAATTAGCCTAGACATCATGTAGATACAACTTCTGACCAAGTTTGGTGAAGATCAGATGAAAACTACTTGAATTAGAGAGCGGACAACATGTTGAATGCTTAAAACGCACTAAGTGACCCCGTGACCTAGTTTTTTGACCTGGCAAGGCCCATGTTCGAACTTGGCCTAGACATCATCTAAATACAACTTCTGACCAAGTTTGGTGAAGATCAGATGAAAACTACTTGAATAAGAGAACGGACAACATGCTGAATGTTTAAAACGCACTAAGTGACCCCGTGACCTAGTTTTTGACCTGGCAAGGCCCATGTTCGAACTTGGCCTAGACATCATGTAGATACAACTTCTGACCAAGTTTGGTGAAGATCTGATGAAAACTACTTGCATTAGAGAGCGGACACTTAATACGGACTGACAGACAGACCGACCGACCGAAAAGTTCACTCCTATATACCCCCCTAAACTTCGTTTGTGGGGGTATAAAAATGCTTTAGACTGATGGTTGTTCAAGTCCATAAAGATATTTAAACTGAAATGAAATGATTAACAGTTTACAATGACAACTATCAAAATCTCTAAATTGATACTTTGCCCCAAGTTAACTTCTTTTTTTAGAGACAACCAACATAAGTCTCTTATTACATCCTATAAAATTGTGTTAAAATCATAACTGCAATCAAAACAAGGGACAAAATTGTCAGAAAACCAGGTTTTCAATTTGAAAAAAAAGTATGATAAAGGGAGACAATTCAAAATGTGAATTGTTACCCCTTATGTCAAATTCAATCTATTTTTACTCGTGGCGACCTTGATTTCAATTTGGAAAAAAAAGTCGGATAAAGAAAGACAACTCAAAATGTGCATTGTTACTGATTGTTCATAGTTACCCCCCATTGTTTCAAATTCAATCTATTTTTAGTCGTGGCGACCTTGACCTTGGAGATATCGACGTAATTCTTTCGCGCGACACACCGTCCAATGATGGTGAACAAATGTGCCAAATGATTTAAAAATCTCACAATGAATGACATAGTTATGGCCCGGACAAGCTCATTTATGGCCATTTTTTACCTTTAAACTCAAAGTGTGACCTTCACCTTGGAGATATTGACGTAATTTTTTCGCGCGACACACCGTCTGATGATGGTGAACAAATGTGCCAAATGATTTTAAAATCTCAAAATGAACGACAACGTTATGGCCCGGACAAGCTTGTTCCGCCCGCCAGCCCGCCCTCCTGCCGACATTCGCCAATCTAATAACCATTTTTTTCCTTTGGAAAACCTGGTTAAAAATATTTCTAGTGATTATCTGACAAACTTTTTGGCACCAGATTATGTAATATCATCTTTGAAACATGGACAATAAAATGTATAATTCACTATGAAAAAAGCGGACGAAAGATACTCTTTGTAAATCATACTTTAGAAGATGGAATCAGAAACTCAATGCTCATTTTGCTGACATTACATACCCGGAGTTTAGAAAGTAGCAGACGCACAGTTGCTCAGGCAGCAACTCAACGATACGCTTGGCATAGGCCACCTGGCAATCGGACAGAAAGCCGTAGCATGTGTTGAGTTTTGTCATCTGTTCCTGACCCGCAGTTACCACGTGTGGATGGCAGTGCCCGACTGAAAAGTGTTGTTGTATTATCAGTAAATACTTAAATCAAACGAGCCTTGTTCTTGGAAACCTTGACATTAATTGCTTTGTGTTTTTATTCAGTTGCCTTAATTATCTTTCTAAATCAAGTTATCGAAAACATGTACAGTCCAACCTGCCCGAGGGACCGCCTGTGAATAGCGACCACCTGTCAATAATGACCACATTGATTTTTCCCCGAACAATGTCACTATATATTGTACATGCGAATAACGCCCGCCTGCCAACAATGACCAGCGACCGCCATTTTACATTCCCAAAGTTGATTTTGATAGCTAACAACGACCACTTCAACGACCAGCGACCAACATTTTACATTCCCAAAAGTCGCTTGACTAACAAAATCGTTTTAATTATCATAATAAAACGTATTATAACGAATAATTTGGATTTGACAAAACAGCATACATTAACTTTTTAATACAATTGTAATGATATTTTTTGCAGCATTTTCTATTAAACGTTGTACGTTGTCATCGGTTTGCAAAATAAAAAATCTTGTATTCCTTGAAAGAGGCTAACAACGACCACTTCAATCATAACAATGAACGATTTCACTACTGTCAATAAAACAATGGCTGCCATGATGCTGTGATAGTCACGTGATAAACATCTTACTAGTGCACTGGTCGGTCGCTATGGAGATATTGGCATATGACAGTTTACTTAACTCAATAGCAGTTTTTTGTTTATTTAACACACATCGCTAATTGGCAGCCACCTGCTTCTTTTATGCATTTGACAGTTTGTTGAAAGTGTAAGAAGTTGCCTTTTTATTTTAGTTGCTTGCGATTAAGCCAATAAGGTACTACTTGCCGAAAAATATGAAAGAAAAGTTTGGGGCTTACATCAACTCATTAAGGAAATTTACAGATTCGTTACAATTACGACGCCAATTACAGTAACACACATACATTTTGATTTTCATTCCTTTCTTAAATTTTTCCATGATAGGACGTGCATAAATTATAGAAAAAAAGTAAATTGTCAGTTAAATTTAACCATTATGACACCCGAGCGTAAGTTCTTGACGTTGGATGAACGCGTTACTGCGATTAGTATGTTAGGCAAAGGAAAAGGTTGTAGGAGAGTGGCTAATGATCTTGGTGTAGGCAAGACTCAAATCCAGAACATTCTGAAGCGGAAACTGTGTTTTCAATCCTTTATTACATTACGCATGCATTAGTATTCCCCTATTTAAACAATAGAGCATATACGTAATTAAGGTACCTGGTAAAGCCTACTAGCATATTTTTCAAAGTTTCAAACAACCCTGCCAATAAAGACCACCTGTGGACAAAGACCACAACGACCAAATCCCTTGAGTGGTCTTTGTTCACAGGTTGGACTGTACATGTAAGAGACTAGTTTACCTAACTTTTTTAACAGAATATCTCACATTAATAAAACTAGCTGAGCTTAAAAAACAAAATATATATGAAGACATTAACAATCTGAGTCATCATTTTAATCTAAAATCAAGACCACTGTGTCACAAATTACTCTCTCTCTCTCTACTACTGTCAAACAAATACGAATGTTATATGTTACCATGCGACACATTGTTGATGCAGTCCAGATACTCATTCCCCGAGTCATCATACATGTACTGTCTGGAGGCACGTACAATCTTCAGTGGGGAGACCTCATAATGCAGCTTACATGATTTACTGAAAAAACATTTCCACTACCAGTAATAATTATTATAATTTAAAAAATCTTATTTAAATGCCTTCAAGGCTTCATTTTTTTTAAATGCCCAATACATATGGTTTCACATTTATTAAAAAGAGGCCTTTAAATGGGAGATGGAATAATGATGGAATAAAAGCCTATATAAAATTTTCTTGACTTGACTGGTTACAGGTAGGACCTATGATTTTTGGTTTTTATTCCATCATTAATCCAATATGTAAACATGTTGTTTAGACACAAATAATTATTCCTTAAAAACAGCTAGAATACCTTCTTTCATGCTACTTACTTACACAAAAGCCAGTTTTGATAATAAAAAAAATTATTTTGCATATTGTAATAGAACAGTCTGATGAAGAGGTTTCTTTCATTAAAAGAATTGACACTGTACATATACATTTAAAAACCTTATGTCGTGTGAACGAAAGTGCACAGTTGCATTGATTTAATGATCAACTTCAACACAAGTATAGTTTGTTTAAATTTCAATTTTAACAGATCTTTTTATTCTATTTTCATACATGCCAGAATTTTTCAGGTCCAAATCGGGACTTTCCATATAAAATTGTCGGGACATTTTACCAAAAAGCGGGACACCTAAAACGATCAATCATTACACCTTTTCTATATACTCAACAGTCAGTATATTACTTACAAAAACTCTAAATTTCTGCCCAATCTTGACGATAAATGTGTGTTTAGAATTTCGTGAACACAGACGTCCTCTATTTTCCGGAAGTAAACACACTCCATAAATTAAAATGAGGGGTATCCCCGTATGCCTCGATTTGACATCCAATTGGTACAGGGATATCCCCTTGAACATATGTAAATTGCATGACACGATGTGAGTGCATCAAGCACTGTTCTTATTCAACCAATCGTAAATTGACTCTAAATTTAGATTGATGCAATATGTACAAACTATTTTCTGAAAATCAGTCGAAAACGAAAGGTAATTTGTGAGAAACATCAATGTATATTGGTCATCATTCAATTTGTTTGATGTACAAAATCGGTGTTTTGACAGGATTTATAACCTTAGGTTGTATAATACACAGGATAAAAGTATCATTGGACTTGATTGGGCCATGAAATACAAACGCAGGTGGCGTTAATTTCTGTACGATACATCTTTCGATAGCAATTTGCGACCCAAAAAAAACACAAAAAAACAACATTTTTTTATACTTTAAATACACAAGTTAACCTGATCCAGTGTAGAAACTATAGCATATTGCATAATAAGATTATCTTTGGCCATGAATTTGTTTTAAAAACAGCAAAATATGTTGAATAGATTATTTAAGACTTTCCTTATTTCCCCCAAAATCCGGCGTTTCGCGCGATTTTTCCCCCCGAAATCCGGCATTTCGCACAATTATTTTCCCCCTCAAAAAAGGCCAGGCCCATTCCCCAAAATCAGATAAAAACTCCTGCATAAAAACACCATGGTGTGAATGCTGATTAAATCAATAAGTTGCAGATAAATCGCTGATAAGGTGTCAAAAACAACACTGGTGCACTCGAGTAGTAGAAGTGGGTTGTTAATTGGGGGCAAAAAAGGGATTAGCGATGATAAGTTTTAGCCAGTAAGAGCTCGAAAAGCGAATTTTATTGGGAACTTATAGACCTTATATTGTTTTTAACGAATGTCGGGACAAATCGTCTCATATTGGGATGCCGGGACAAAGAGCCCAAAAGCTGGACTGTCCCGCCGAGAGCGGGATGTCTGGCATGTATGTCTATTTTAAACATTTACTTTAACATGTCGAAATAATCTTTCAATTTGATTTCTGTCCGATCTTGATCAGTCTTTAACTCTTAAATATAAGTGCGTAATCTAATCAAATCAAAATTTATTTATTGTCGGTATGAAATAACATGTATATAACATAAGCTATATATAGCTGTTGGTAGCTGTTTACCGACCTAAAATAACAAAACTGACTCGTTTCATAATGTCTTTTTAATGAAAATAATTTATTCGGCTCAAAATCCAAAAGCACAAACCCAACATAATTCCTCCGCATTTTTAACGTTTGCTTAAACGTCTGTAGTTCTGGATTTTCTGGCATTTTGTCCGTTTTCTTCGAAACTTCTTTAACTTACATAATAATGTTAATGTTGTTTTTCACGGATGAAAATTGACACTGTTGTTGTTGTTCATAATCAAAGGCTACATGCCACTATATGTCGGAAACGTAGAGCATACAATAGTTATAATGGTACCCAATCATTACTAACTCCAGTTATATGACACTTTCGTATCGCAGAGTTCTCAGTCTTTTATTGTCGATTGTATATGTTATAATGATGATTTTTCCAGGCCTTTCTCAGTACATACGCGTATTGAGAGACAATATTATGATCTACATCTACATCTAAGGTATACTCCCGAACAATCAATCATGATTATAATTAGGAGGCGCGTTGTCAGGGGAACCAGTGTTAGTCAGTTAAAAAGTGCATCTAAAAGAGAAAGTATTTGAGATATATACAGTAAAGTAAGAATATTCCAGAAGTGCAGTGTTAGGTTAAAAAATAAAATAAAAACAGGGGCTACAAACTTAGAATTTAACCTCCCAGAGTCTCGTTTTGAAGGAATCGAGATTGGGGCTTGATTTGACCATGTATGGAAGACCATTCCAATACCTTATAGTTCGGGGAAAGAAGGAGGTCATGTGATACTGGGTGCGTGATTGGGGGATAAAAAAGTTTAATTTTCTTGTAGGGGTAAGGTGACAGTGATCCACGTTGACTAGCTGGTGTTGGATTTTATATAACATGGTGAGGGAGTTGGTCACGCGGCGTTGGGCAAGGGTGTTCCAATGAAGGGTCTGTAACATAAGGGTGACAATACTGGTGTATGAAAAGTCATTCATGACAAACCGAGCTGCTGCGCGTTGGACCCCTTCTAGTTTATTTGCCAAGTAGTTTTGCCAGGGATGCCACACAACTGAACAATATTCAAGTAGTTGGCGTACGTACATGGTATAGGCAGCTTCCTTAACCTTGATATTTTCGGTCCTAACATTTCTCTTAATGAAATGGAGGGAGTTTTTGGCCTTAAGGGATATATTATTAATGTGCTTTGACCAGTTTAAGTCCTTAGTTAGGGTTACCCCAAGGTAATTGGCATTGACAGTTGACGTTAGTTCGATATTATGGAGGTTATAGGGGAATGTGATGGGGTTTCTTTTTCTAGTTACACGTAACACCTCGCACTTATCAGGGTTAAATTCCATTGCCCAATCTTTTTCCCATTGTTCTAGTTGGTAGAGGTCATTTTGGAGTTGTACTGAATCGGACTGGGACTTGATTGTCAGGTAGACTACAGTGTCGTCAGCAAATAACCAAGCATTACTTTTTGTGCTGTCAGGGAGGTCATTTATATATGTCAGAAAGAGGCAGGGACCTATGACTGGCCCTTGTGGGACACCAGACATAACCTGGAGTTCATCCGAGATATGAACCTTAACCGCAACTCTCTGTGTACGGGTACTGAGGAAGGATCTAATCCAGGATGTGACCTCTAAGTTCACCCCAAGCTTGGACAATTTGTGGATGAGCTTGTGGTGATCGACCTTATCGAATGCTTTGGAGAAATTCATTACGATTACGTCAGTTTGTTGACCATTTTCTAGAGAGTCAAATAGTTCTTGGGAAAAACTAATCAGCTGTGTCTCGCAGCTATGTTTTGACCTAAATCCATGTTGAAAGGGGGAAAGGAGCTGGTGCTAATCAAAGTGGGACATTAAGTTTGAGACAATAATGTGTTCCATCAGTTTAGAGATAATACATGTAAGTGATATGGGTCTGTAATTACTTGGTTTTGACCTTGATCCGTTCTTGAACACAGGGACCAGGGTTGCTTTCTTCCCGTCTGATGGAACAATACCTGAGCTAAGGGATAATTGGAATATCCTACAAATGATGGATGAAATCTCTTTGTGAAGTTCTTTTAGCATCCGTGGTGAAATCTGGTCTGGGCCGGATGCTTTACTGGGGCAGAGACCACTCAAGAGTTTATCCACACCTTCTTCTGTTATAGTTATTGAGGGCATTTGAGACTTCACCTTGTTTATAAGGCTGCTGCAGGCCTGCTTTAGGCTGAGGGGCTGTGGCCGAGAGAATACAGATTCAAACTGTCTATTTAGGATGTTGGCCTTGTCAGTAGGTTTTGTGTGGGTGATACCTTCTGACTTGAGTGGTGACACTCCGAAGTTTTCGGACTTGTTGTGTTTGACAAAGCTATAATTTTTTTTGCTTCTACCTAGTTGTGAGTCACCCTCAAAGATAACCGTTTCTAGGTAAAGCCAATAGGACTTTCTTATTTGGCTTTGGATGGAGGCCTTTATGGTTTTGAACTGGGAAGTTAACTTTTGGTCTGCAGACTTTTTATTTTTGATTTGTTGGTATAATCTGTCTCTTCGTCTGATGAGTCTAATAATTGATGGGGTGAGCCATGGCAAGTCTTGTCTGGTCTTTGTCGTTTTTGTCGGGATATGATAGATTGTTAAGTTTAACTTTGAAGTCCGTCCAGGCA